>NC_056736.1:166161086-166401086 GCF_019279795.1 Protopterus annectens
GAAACCTGAAAAAAAAGAAAGTAAGAAAACAGTAGTAAAAATATTATACACAATCTTGTAAATGAGATATGTAAACTTAAATAAAGTATAAGTTTTTATAATACTTATAAAAATACTGAGCTAAAGGTTCATTGTTGTTCCATTAAGTGTTAATAAAAAAAAATAATATTAAAAAATTATTAAAAAAAAATGTAATACACAAATTTAAAAAAAAAAAAAAAAAAAAAAAAAAAATTATATATAATATAAATTAAATAATAATTACATGTATTGTAAATATATATATTATAAAATAAAATAGAATAAATAAAAAAAAAAAAAAATGTTGCTAAAAGAAAAAAAAATAAAATAAAAAAAAATGTTAATGGGTGACCTTAGTGGACCTTCTTGGGTCTTGAGGTATCCAAGATCTTGAGTGGATGGATGATGGATATGTGATCATTTCATTTATTCCCATCACATGCATCCAGTCATAACTTAACTTTCATTTCCCTTTTCCAAAATTTCCAATCCCTCCTCTCTCCTCCCTCCCCTTTACCCCTTTTTCCAATATCCAAAAATATCCAAATCAGCCTTACAGCCTCTGGTGTGTCTCCTTGTTTTGTCTTGTGTCTTTCATCTTGTCATGTTTATATTATGATAATATATCATTTTAATATATACTTTTTCCAATAAATATAATATTTTTCCAATTTATAACCAATAAATCACACACCCACATTATGTATTTACCCTGTATAATATTTATTCATACTATTTTTAGAGTGGTGAGGTATTTAGAGTGGTGAGGTCAAGATCTTGAATAAATTTATATTGTACATATTGCACACATGTGCCATGTTTTTGTGCCATATTTTTTTCTCTTTTTCACCTTTGTTGTTTTGTTTTTTTTTTTCTAAAGGTGTATCTAGGTGTTTGATTAAACACATCTACTTTTGTGGGCATTCTACTGAACATTCCCCAATCTCATTTATGCATCTCTTTATATCCATCCCACACCATTAAAGTGTAAATTAAATAAATAGGGCAGGCTCTTTTTTTATCTTTTTGTTTTTACTTTATTTTCATACACCCCAACCCCCCCAGCATTCATATATTATTTTATATACATTATTTATTCAGTTTCACAACAACTTGTTTTTTTTTTCACAATCATGTGGTCCTTAAACATTTCCTGTATTAGGTCAATTCTAGCAGATGCATCCCTGGTCATTCTAATCATTTGGACCTTTTATTATGTTCACTTTAGAATGGTAGGGTTGGTCGCTCATAAAATGTAGATAGGAATTAGAAAAACAATCCTTCCTATATATTCTAGATTTATATTTGTTTTTTTTTGTGTGTGTGTGATTTTGGGTTACCAGTTGAGAAGTATGTTAAACATGCATACATGCACACTTGTGCGCGCGCGCGTGCACACACACACACACACACACACACACACACACACACACACACACACACACACACACACACACACACTATGTCTCTCAGTGGAATGGCCTCTTACCTTCTCTACATGGAATGTGAGTATGGAATGTGTTTACATCCAAGTTAGCATGCGTGTGTGCACTCATGGTCCTCCTTAAAGGAGAACACACTACCACTATGGAGAAAAGAAGTTTTTTTTTTTTTTTTAATTGTTGAATGGCCAACAGCTGTAAAAGTGGAGGGTACCCCACCCCCTCCTACCCTATGGTTCCAGCACCCTTGGTAATAAAATAAAGTCATATGGAAAAAAGGATCATTTGTTGTTAAATAAAGTCATAATGGAAAATTGTAAAAAGTAGAAGAATCTAAGTATGGCATGGATAGTCTACAAAGAAAGCATCTGACAACATCCCTCATTCATGGAAAAAGAGTGCTAACAAATGTATAAGATATGCCAGCCATTGCTTAATTAAATTAGATTGCACTGACCATAAAACAGCGACAAACCACTTTGCAGCTAAGCCATGATAAAGAGGCAAATTATTATCCCAGGGATAAAATTTCAAAGGGGGATGTCCCAGGGTGACTTTTTTGTCACCACTGCTCTTTTGTTTTCCCCTTGACCCATTAAGCTGCATAGATTAGGTCATGGCTACAGTTTGACTCCCAGAAAATAACAAAGTATAAAGACTTCTTATCTTTGTGGGTGATTTAAAACTGTATAGTTAATCCGATGAGGAATTGAAAGCACAACTGGAAGTAGTCAAGTCCTTCCCAGATTATATAAGAGCACCATTTGGTCCTGAGAAATGTGCAAAAGCAACCTCTGAAGCAGGAAAGCTGCAGCACCAAGAAATTATCAGATCTGGAAAGGAATGTGATATAAAATAGCATGAGCAAGTGAGAGTTTATAAATATTTGGCAATTGATGAAGGATCAACATTAAATCATGAACAAATGCAAATAAAAAGTAGGGAATATTTTATAAGACTAAAATTAATACTGAAAACAGAGCTGACATCTAGGAATAAAGTTCAGACTATAAACCAGTTTCCTCCTACTGTTCTAGCTTACAGTTTTGGAGTGACTGACTGGCCCCAAAAAGTACTGGATCGGTTGAACAGGAAAACAAGAACAATGCTTCACGCTTATCAAATTATTTCTAAAAATCACCATATACTAATTTTATGATATATCCCAATATATGTGAAATATGTTTGAAATATTAATTTGTTAATACAGTTTGATTACTTTTACATAAATGTAAATTTGGTTGTGTCACAAGTGATAATTTAATAAAGGTGTTTAAAAAACAAAAAACAAAAAAAGAAGATATATTCCCTGTTCTGAAGGAGGTATGGGCCACCTCAAAACTGATTACATGTGTAGCTGCAATCATAGAACTGCATACATATTTGCTGACCTCACAAGATCCAAACATAAAGAAAGTTTTAAAACATGAAGAGTACAAGTCTAAGATGATTTTCCTACTTAGTTTAGCAGCAGCATATCAGTGCCAAGCGGGAATGGAAATCAAGCTAAAAGTAGATAAATATCGGGCAGCAACTAAATGTGCCAAAAAATAAACAATAAAAGTATATAAGGTGAAAGATTAGATGAGAAGGCAAGAAATGTGGAAAATGCATCAATATAGTTGCAAGTACAGAAAACTCTTGGAGTAACCATATGTCGAGAAGGATTTAATGCAGGAATGGTTAAAGAAAGATGAACTTAAACCAAAAGAGGAAAGGCTAATATTGGCATCCCACAATAGCAGACTATGTACACAATAGTTTAAAAATCCATTGAACATGGAGAAACAGACAAATATAGGTTTTTTAAACCAGAACTGAAAACTATCGCACATCTTGTTGCTGGGTGTGATACCCTAATGGCAGAAGGCCTGTATACTGAAAGGCATAATAATGTGGCAAGACTGTTGCATTGGGGGTTCAGCAAACATTATGATACTGAAGTAGCTGAAAAGCATAGGAAACATGATCCACAAAGTAGTAATGAAAATGATGAAGTTTACATCACATGGGATCACCCATTACTAACAGTTCAAAAAATAGATGTGAGAAAAACAGATATAGTAGTCGAGGAAAATAAGGCAAAAGTAACATTGATCATTGAAATTGCTACACCCACTGATTACAGTATCTTATGTACAGAGAGACTCAAAGTCTGAAAAATACCAGGATTTGTAGGCAGGAAAAAGAATAATGTGGAGAAATGATACCCAGATAGTTCCAATAGTAGTAAGAGCAATGGGTCTCATAAAAAAATAATTTATAAACAGAGAAATACCAACAAAACCTAAAGGTCCTCCAGGAACAAAACAGCAATAAAGAAAAAAGAATTCCAGATGACCACCACAACTGTAAAAAAGATGATTTCATTCAAACAAGCGCTTTCACGTAGAATACCTACGCTTTCTCAGGTCCTTAATACAATAAAATAAACATTCACTCATTTTATATACAAAATTCAACAATCAATCAATAAAACAATTAGAAACACATTATTGAGTTACTTAACCAGCATTTTTAACGTTTAATTTATTTAAAAGGGCGAGCAGCAAGCTCTGGCTTGGTGCAAACATAATTGTTCAACCCTGGATATATGTGTGCCTGTAATTTTAAAATCTATTTAAGTTCAATGCATTCTACGTGATTATTGTAATTACCTCCCCTACTACCCTGAAGCAACAGCTATGTGCAGGAAATTCTATTAAATGCCTAGCTAAAGCATTTAGCTTATTCTTGATCTTAACATCATACATATCATCAAGAAAGAATTTACAATAATATTTAGATATGCTACTGATACATGTAACCCCATATGAACTGCAAAAGGAGTTATTACTGAGTACATTGTGAATGCTGCAAAGAGTACTTCTGGCTGACATCAAAGACTGAAACATTTCTTATTTCGTGAACTTTAATCATGCCTTCACTTAGAATTGAGGTCCATTCACATCATGATATTGAAACCCAAAATTTTGTAGAACTTAAAAGGGATTAAACCAATGTAATTTGTTCATCGCACTCTTCATCTTGCTCAGAAGAACATTAAACTAACCAAACATAGCTTAGCACAGTGACACAAAGTGTGACAGAGTAATGCAGATGAAGGCAATACAATCACAAGATACTGCCATAAGCTGTGTACTAATATTGAGCTTTATTTGCATTTGTTGCCCAATGACAGGCATTGTACAAATGCAGAGGTGGAAGATTAATGATACAGAAGGGAGATGATACATCAACAGGGTGAGAGGGATGCAGGGACAAAGTAGCTTATGACAGAAGAAGGATAATGGTGGGTCATAACAATATGTAGCCAACATGTACACATAAATTAATGTAACAAAACAGGCAGTAACAAGTAACTAATAGCTGGATTAGAACCCTTGAAATTATTCAAAAATCTTTCAACACATATGAGTTAGTTTATCATGCCACAAAGGCATTACTACTTTACAGCATTAAAATAACCAAAGCAGTTAGTGTGAAGAGAGAGAGATAGACAGATGCAGACAGGAACGGCAGCAATATGTTCTCTCAGACATTCATGGATATCTCTATGGTGTTTTAGTCTCATTTAATAAATCATCATGCTCTGTGTAATAAAGTGATTGCTACTGGTACAAATAAGGGGCAGAAGAGTGCAGTAAACATAAATACCTAACCAGGATAAGGTTGACTTAATAAGTCTCCCAATTGGGGGCTTCAGTGTTTTTGAAAATGATGTCTTCCTGCAGTATTCCAATGTTATGTTAAGGCATTGTTTTATATGGAGAGAAATACCGACATTTGCAGTTAAATAGATGATAGGAATATAAAATGTCATGAAGTAATAAATTGACATACAATTGTAATTGAACTCAGGACAGTATGCAGAAATGTCAACCTATAAGCAGGGTAATTATCTCAACACATCACTTAGGAACTCCTACTTTAATATGTCCAGGAGCCTAAGAACTGTTCCATTAACTGTATCACAGTACTGTCTTTAGTCTACCTTTAATCTGTATTTCCATAGTACAGCAGATTTAAGCACATTTGCATTGAAGTAGCCAGACTGCTGTAGATTAACTTGAAATCTTAAGCTTTTGTAATAAGAAGTTAAACAGCATTCACTGTTATTCTGTATTACTGGGCTATCGAAGATCCTTGCAAATGCTAAAGATATAAAGTCAAGGCTTTTCCATGGGCCATTTATGGCTATGTGTGTTGTGTGTGAATCTATTTTTTCTCCAGTTTAAATGTTTGAAAACAGGGGTGGATATGACTCTGGTGAAAATGGTGTTAGCAAGCAGAGGGTAGCACACAAAAGAAGAATACAAGAATTTTCAGCAGGGTCATGGGAATCCACCATAGCTATCCACCTCTTCAGAATGTAAATGCAGAATTGCACACAGAATGTCATAACTTTGTAGAGTCACCACACTAGTGATGAGTGACAACAACAGAATGATGTTTTATGGCCAATTAGACCAAATCAATTGTGTCAAGATGACATGCAGGTAAAGTGGAGAGCTCTCTCTCTCTCTCTCTCTCTCTCTCTCTCTCTATATATATATATATATATATATATATATATATATATATACACACACACATACACACACACACACACACACACACACACACACACACACACACACACACACACACACACACACACACACATATGCCTATATATGTATATATATATATATATATATATATATATATATATATATATATCTGTGTGTGTGTGTGTGTGTGTGTGTGTGTGTGTAGGACAGGCACCCATTTTTATTTTTTTTGTGGGGAGAGAAATGTTGGAAAAGGTGCTTAGGAATGAGACGGTCAGATAGGTGGGTAGCTTAGGAAGTATCTGTAGACATACAGGACATATAAGGCCAAAAGAGAGAGTGATGGACACAAAAGTTTGGGGGACACCATGATCAGAGATAGGTAAGGGACATCGGAGGTGCACCCATTTCCAACATGAGAACAGTGAGAGTCTAGTCCACACCCTCAGAACTGTCATTGCTATCTCCTGCACCAGTTCCCTGGGTCAGGCCAGATGTGGCATCATCTTTGCAATGTGACGCAGAACCTTTTGAACCCTACTGATACATGGCCTGAGACCCTTCATCCTTATATCTTCCACCAGCCTTGTCAAATCCTTCCATGTGACAAAATGACCATCTCCCCTACTACTGCTGCTGGAGGGTACCACTGCACCAGCACCCAGAGCAGAGCTACCTCATGTACTTGGATTCAGAGGTTGTAGAAGCATTACAAACAAGTTGTGACCCTGAAGTGCTGTGTGTCTTTGCCACCATTTACAGAAGTATGGTGGTCCAAGTCACACTGGTCGGTCTACCACTCTGTGCTGTTGATCATTAATTTTTCAGCAGCAAGTTATGCAAACAGCAGATTGTTAATAAATTATAATACCTCCACAAAAATGAGAGAAAGGGTGGGAGAGACAAATAAAAGAGAGAATTAGATACATGGCATGTCATGATACTGTACTTCTTAAGGTCACTGTAGTGGTGATAATATTGCTCCCCTCTGCATGAAATGCTTGTCACATTGGAGACAGCCTTGGCTATGTTTTTCCTAGCCTGAGCCTTATTCTGAGACCTGGTATTATCCCACTGCAGCAGCTATAGCTTCTCAAGAGTAGTGCCACAAAAATCATGGACTCCTCAACATCTCACCTTTGTGCTCAAAATTTAACACCAATCTTTCCCCCACTAGCCATGTCTAAAAAAGTCAAGGTCACAAAATATGTTTCAGTTGGTGCCCGCTTTAGAACTCACATGTTACTGATAATGCACAAAGGCACAACCTTGCTAAATGCAGTTGTGCAACTGAAAGCAGATGGATTCCTTGAGAGACACATTGTCACTACTGACATCACAGAGCAGTTGGGGTGTGCAACATGGCATCGAGCTTTACAATGTGTGATGCTCAGCATATTAACATAGGTTCCAGTGTTCCATAATGGAATGCTTAATTGCATGCCTTTGAAGAATTGCAGTTTGAAAGTAGAAGGATGATGAATTCTGACATATTGTCATGCTGGGGCTTACACAATATTAAAATATTATTGTAACAGCTGGGAATCAAGCCCATGTGATAAAGGATGCAACATTAAACATCAATTTATTAACTGAAATTGCAAAAGGACAACTACTTTTTTGGCATGGAAATTAAAGATATAGCTGTTTCAGAATGAATAGTGATACACTTCAGGGATGACTACATGTGTGTGGTTTTAATTATTTCTGGGAAATGTATTAGTAAGCAAACACTCCTAAACAGATAGCTGGGATATGTGATGAGTATAATGAATATAACAAAAGTGTTGTTCTCATCATACATATACAAGTGAATTTTATATTAAATATCACCATTGTCATTTCCAGGAAACTGGGCACATATTAGCTTGAGGTTATATGTAAAAAATAATTATGTATGATATATAGAAAAGCTTAATTATGCAAGGATTACTGATAAACTGCTTGCAAGAAACAGGTTTAACATTATTTGTCTTTAGTGTTGCACTCCTAATCAAAATGTTGTGAAAATTGGGTACTTTCACCTTTTGAAAAAAAGTATTGTGTTACTGGATTCAAACCCTTGATCAGTTGCATTCTTTATCTAAGGTCATTGCACTTATACCTGGTGCCAGATATATTTTTATGATGTGGAATTTCCCCTCTCTGTACTGTGCAGAGTGCTGAGGAAAGTGCACCATTGCCAGTCATGTTTGCACTACCAAAGGCATCCTAAACTGAATTGTTCACTATTTTTCTTAAGTAGTAAAACATATTTATGCATTGCTAATCAGACAGCAAATGCACCTTAAAATATAAAAAAGTACATATTTTGAATAATTGCAATGTGATCTCTATACAGGATTTGAACAATGCTTCATGTGCTTTATTTCTTTCAATTTACTTTCATTTATTTTATTCATTTATTTGGCATTTGTTTACCAGGAATGTCTGACTGGGTCATGAAGTACCCATTGTCAGGCCTTACATACTTTTAAATTTATGGTCCTGCAGTTATGTGCTCTAACCAGAAGAGGGGGTGATATTTCCCTCAAAACAGAACAGGTTGAAGTAAACTGGATTGCAGATCTGCAGGCGGATAGAGTGCCAGGGCTTAATAGTATTTTACCACTAAAGTCTATTCTTAGAGGATGTAGACCCTGGACATTGAAATGATTGGTCACTCCAGAGGGTGTGTGCTGTATTGCATTTTTGTTGGCTGAATGTGGTTTTTAAATAGGTTTGTGTTTTATTATGTTTTGTACTTTGATTTGAAAAAGAGTTGGATTACTCGGAAGTGCTTATCTTCTTTTTCGGCTGTTCCCATTGGGGGTCGCAACAGCGGATCATCTGTTTCCATTACTCCCTATCCTCTGCATATTGCTCTGTCACACCAACCACCTACATGTCCTCTCTCACCACCTGGTTATTAAAGATTTTATTCATACTCTGCCATGGTGGATCATTTAGGTTTCACTGCTGCTGTATTTGTTGTTTACCAGTTTGGTACTTCAGTTACACTACTTTTGGTTTTGTTTGTTTATTTGGGATATAAAAGTTGATTAATGGGCTAAGAACAGGACAAGCTACTGAGTTGTGGATGATGTTGTATACCATAATAAATTGTATCTATTGGAGTTGGAGGGGAAGTTCAAGCCATGTTAGTGAATGTAGGGCTTTACAGTGATGAGTTACAGGGGTTGTGTTTATGGTAAATTTGGCAATTTTGTTAGAGCAGCTTTCTATCTTTTTTTTCCTTATGGAAGTCTGTAAGTTAGTTAGAATTGGGGACCCATATAACAGTGAGGACAAGAGGTAGGTTTTGGCCTGGGTAATTTTGGTAGCTGCTGTGAAGAAGTTTGTATTCCTGTATAGCATGCCTAGATTTTGGTGGGTTTTTTGATACTGTTTTGTATGTGTAGGTCATCATTTGTGATACCTAGTAGTCTGGTATGCTTAACCAATTCAATTTCAGTATTGTTGGCTGAAAAGATCTTGAAGTTTGTTTTCTTGGTGCTGTGGGATTTGTGAGTGAAAAGAAAAGAAGGAGCTTTGTTTTGTTTTTTTTGTTTTTTTTTTCTTTGCGGGTTCAGTAGGAGTTCAGCATTGGAGAGCCATGTTTCTATGAAAGAGAAATCTTGTTGTGTTATGTGTTATAGGTGAGTTAATGTGTGTGATACACAGATGATAGTGGAGTCATCTGCATATTGGATTAGAGTGCCTTCACAGGAGGATGTATGTAAGTTATTAATGAAGGCATTAAATAGTAATGGGCCAAGGATGGATCTTTGAGGTACACCTCTGGGGATGATGTGATATGGAGAGATAGAGCCCTGCCATTTTACTGCTTGCTGCCTGTCAGCTAGGTAGCTAGAAATAACACTGAAATGAGGAGAAGGATAGACCCATATTGGAAAGTTCTTTAAAGAGTTTGGGGTGAGATACCATGTCAAATGCTTTTGACAAACCTAGAAATACTGCAGATACCAGTTTGCCAGTGTTGTGGGCTTTGTTGATAGAGTCTATGAAAGATAATAAGGGTGTTAAGGTACTGTGTGCAAGTTTAAAGACATGTTGAGTGTGGGAAAGTAGGTTGTTGTGTGTAAGATGGTAGAGAAGTTGTAGGTGCACACATTTTTGTAGAATCGTAGAGAGCAGAGACAAGATTGCAATAGGACAAAAGTTTGTGATGTCAGTGGAATTGTCTCCCTTGTGCAAAATGATAATGTATGATCTTTTCCATAGGTTAGAGACATGTGATTCAGCTATGGCTCTATTAATTAAGATAACAGGGAATACTATTGCCTCTGTGACAAGCTTTAGACATTCTGGTAGGAGGTTGCCTACTGAGGTTGAGCAAAGTTTCAGTTTTGTAGTAGTTTTTTATTTGAGATAAAGGGATGAGCTGAAAAGTAAGCTGGGGATGGTCTGTTTTTAGTTATGAGTGAGGGGTTGGTTGTGTGTGTGTAATGTGCCGGGTTTGTATAGTTAGCACTGGGAGAATTAGTAAAAGTAGTGAGTTGGGGTGGATGAGTTGGGTTTACGTTTAGGTTGGATATGGACTATATAAACTATGTGTTGAATATGGTAGCTGTTTGAATAGGTGGTATATTGTGGTATGGATTGGTATTATTTTTATTTCCTGTGTTGAATAGTGATGTTTCAGAGGACCAGAATTTCTTAAGGTTGCTTTTGTGATTATCTTGAATGTAGGAACAGTATGATTTTTTTGTCATGCAATATTTGTCTTTTTGTTTGATTGTGGAGTTGTCTGTATAACTGAAGAGTTATGTCATTTTTATTCTTTAACCAGGCAGTACATGCTTTTTCCCTGTCTTTCATTAGAATTTTACATGATTTGGTGAGCCATGGGGCATGTTTTTTTTTATTTTTTATTTATTTTTTTATTCTTTTTTTTTTCTGAGGGGCTAGGGAGTTAAGAATGCTTAGGAAGGTGCTGTTCAAATGTTCAACTACATCATTAAGGGGAAGTCTTTTTAGGATGGGCCAATCTATAGCTCTTACAGATTCCTTAAATACCTCTTTGCTGAATTTTTCTAGGTTGAGTATAGTTTTTAACTTGTGTTGCTTTATGAGTTGAGTGATAGTCCTGTGAGTATAGGCTGGTAGGTGGTCACTTAAGGAGTTGGGAGGTCTTGAGACTAGTATCCAGTGTAGTGTGGACTATTAGATGTTATTTTTGTTATATCTGTTAGAAGCATTTATAAGTTGAGTAACACCACAGAGGATTATATAATTTGTTGGGTGGTGTGGGGTTAGTGTCTGCCAGTCAGTGTTAATATCCCCTTGAATAAAGGTTTAGTTTGTTGTTATTTCAGATATTTAAGCTAGAATATTTTCTAGAATGGAAATGTTTTGCCAAGGAGGGATGTATAAAATAACTATGCAGATGTTCTTAGATTAGTTAAGTTTTAGAAATGCTATAAGGATTTTGGCTGTGCAAAATTTTGGTATAGTATTTGAATATGGGGAAACTATCAAGTTGTTAGGGAAAATTAGGGCTATTCTGCCACTTCTTTTATGTGCTCTGTCTACTCTGATAATTCTGTAACCAGGGGGAAGAATTTCAGAATTTTTTATTTCTGGTTTTAGCTAAGTCTCTGTAATAGCAAGGATGTCTCGGTTACAGTGTGTTAACAAGGCATGAAAGAGTGACAGTTTATTTCACATGCTCCTGATATTGAGTGATATGTTTTAGTTTTTTGTCTGTGTAGTAGGAATGGGATCTGGGTTGAGGTGAATGCCCCTGTACAAGTTTAAGACAATGGAAGAATATCTAATAGTTTTAGAAGTTTGAAATAATTTGGGTAGTTATATTAGTTTTAGGTTGTTTGATATTAAAAGTGATAAGTTTTAGTTTTTTGTCTGTGTAGTAGGAATGGGACCTGGGTTGAAGTGAATGTTCCCGCACAAGTTTAAGGCGATGAAAGAATATCTAGTTGTTTTAGAAGTTTGAAATAATTTGGGTATTTATATTAGTTTTAGGTTGTTTTGGTTAGTATGAGGACTTTAGGGTGGGAATAGAAAAAATCGGTATAGAGATTACTGTTGGGGATATTTTGGAGAAGGTTATGGTGGAGGAGTTAAGTGATGAGGTAATAGTTAAGGTACGCTTTTGTAGTAGTGTTGCTGGAGGAGTTGTTAGGGTAGAAAGGAGAAGAAGAAAGAGAAATAAGAGGCATGAGTAAAACAACATGATTTGTGTAGAGTGAGATAGCTTAAATGGAGGTAGAGGGGGAATTAGGGCTTTTGAAAGTGAAACAGTTGCAGGGTGTAGAGTATAAGTGAAAATACTGTGGGATGGTAGTGTAGAAAAAGGAAAGTGTAGTTAGAGTAATATGAGTGAAGTGTGGGAGGGGGATGTTCTGTAGTAGACTGATTGGAATGTACTTGGAACTGGAGTGAGCTTGCAGGAGGTGGAGCTAAAGAAAGTATAAGTTTATAAGTTAAGGTTTTAAGTTACAGCTTGTGCACAGGATTTGACATATGTCCTGTGCATTTTCTGAAGTATTATCCATGTTGCGGAGGATTGTGCATTGATCCCAGGCATATCTGCTCTATCAAAGGCAGCCTCAACTAAAATTTTCACTCTTTTCCGTGGGTAATGAGCCATGTTTGTACACAATTGAATAAATATCAAATGGAGAAGACATTAGAAAATAAACATATGATAGAGAAAAAAGCAGAAAGTAAATGAAATCCAAGGAATGGGTATGTGTAACAATGACCAGAGAAAGAAGTGAATTTAAGTGAAATATTTATCCTTCTCACATTTCCTGGCAACATCAGACAGATACGTTGTGAAGCACATTATCAAACTTGTAGTTAATAAGTAATGTAAAAGTGGACAGGCAAATGACCACATGTTGTTATCAATAGTGACAACAGTTGATATCACAAAATGGGATGAAATATGTATTCAGACAAGTAAAATGATCATTTAAGTGGTTTTGAACTATGCATCAGATGTCCTTTATCTCTTAGAGCACTGCGCTTACAGCTCATGTCACAGAGAAAGTTACCTTTCATGTGAATTTTTTTCCATGAGTACTATCTACACTGATAATGGCCAAAAAGTGCCACTGGGCTGGTTTGCACTACCTAAGGCAGCCTATACTAAATGAACACTTTTTTCCTTAAACCATGAATGTCATGCTTCCGAGTGGCATGCAAATGCAGAAGGCAATATTTATCAGAAGCATTAAACAGCTTTTGGGGAATAACAACTTGAAAACACATTAAATTAATCACACTGCATATGTAGGTATGATAAAACAAATGAACACATTAATTAGGACTGTCCAAAGAGATCCATGTGCTATAACAGAAGTAAATAGAATATATTACTGTGCTGCTAAATTAATAAGTGATAAAATTCTACCACAGGAAGATAGGGTAGCAAAGGAAAGGGCGGGGGGCAAAAGCAAATACCATCACGGAAATATCGAATAGAGAAAACTATAAAGCAGCTAAGACAAGAAGTGTCATTGTCAGAAGATTATAGAAGAGGGAACAGATCAACAAAAATATTAAGAAAGATAGATGCAATAAAAGCAATGCGCAGTATTAGAACAGACCAGGATCTATTATGCACTATTGGAGATAACAAATTAAAAATTTCAAAACAGGCGGAAAGACTCAGAAGATACGAAGATAAATATAAGGGAAAAGCACAAAATAAGCAATTTACTGATGACACAAAAAAGTTTTATAGAGAACTGGGAAATAAGGTAAAAGGAATTGATAGACCGCCGAAAAAAGAGGAATTAGATACATTTTGGAGAAGTATCTATGAAGATCCTGTGGAACATAACAAAGATGCTAAATGGATAGAAGAAGAAAAAGAAAGAATAAGAAGTTTAAAGGTACAGGATATGAAATGGGATGAAATAACAGCCAGAGAGGTTGAAACAAAGTTGAGAAAAGCCTCTAATTGGAAAACCCCAGGCCCAGATGCAGTACCTAACATTTGGCTTAAAGTATTAACTTCTTTACACAAGGATCTAGCCATTAGTAAGAACTATTTATATGCACACCCTGAACAGACACCGCACTGGTTAACAATAGGAAAAACAATGCTCTTACTTAAAAGTGAACCTGCAAGCTACCCTAAAAATTAAAGACCAATAACTTGTCTTAAGATGATGTATAAACTATATATGGAGATTGACGCCGACATAGTTTATAGTCATTTAGAAGAAAACTCAATTATAGCAGTAGAACAAAGGGGCAATAAAAGAAAGTCATATGGAACAAAGGATCATTTGTTGTTAAATAAAGTTATAGTGGAGAACTGTAAGAAAGGGAAGAATCTAAGCATGGCATGGATTGATTCTAAAAAAGCATTTGATAGTATCCCACATTCATGGATAAAAGAGTGCTTAAAAATGTATAAGGTACATCCTACACTGATTGATTACATTACAGTAACCATGAAACAGTGGCAGACCAATTTGCCATGATAAAGGACAGATTATTATCCCAGGGATAAAAATCCAAAGGAGGATATTTCAGTGTGACTCCCTGTCACTGTTGCTATTTTGCCGTGCCGTTAATCCATTAAGCTGTTTACTTAACAGCTTAGGTAATGGCTATAATTTGGCTTCTAGAAAACAACAAAGTCTAATGACTTCTCCTCTTCTCTTTGCTGATGATTTAAAATTGTGTAGCTCATCAGATGAGGAACTGAAAGTACAGCTGCAGGTTGTCAAAACATTTTCAGATGATATTGAAATGTCATTTGGTCTTGATAAATGTGCAAAAGCAACCTTTAAAAAAGGAAAATTGCAGCACCAGGAAAACAGTTTGGGACAAGAATGTGATATAAAAGAACTTGAGCAAGAGGGGGTGTAAAAATACTTGGGAATTGATGAAGGATCAGCAACAAAACATGAACAAATGTGAATAAAGCTTAGTAAGGAGTACTTTAGAAGACTTAAATTAATCCTGAAAACAGCATTGACAGTAGGAACAAGATCCAAGCTATAAATCAATTTGCTCTTCCAGTCCTAACTTATAGTTTTGGAGTGATTGACTGGCCCCAAAAAGTGTTGGATAGATTGGATATTAAAACATGAAGGATGCTTCATGCTCACCAAATGATTTATAAAAATCAATGTATACCAAGATTATATATTCCCCATTCTGAAGGAGGGCTGGGCCTCCTTGAAACTGATTACATGTATAGATCTGCAATCATGGGACTCCACACATATCTACTGACCTCACAAGATCTAAATGTGGTGAACGTTTTGAAACATGTGGAGAATAAATCTAAGATGACATCTCTGCTTAATTTAGCAGAAGCATATCAACGTCAAGCAGGAATGGAAATCAAACCAGAATTGGATAAAAACCAGACAGCAACTGAATGTGCTAAAAAACAAAAGAAAGAATATAAGGTGAAGGACCAGAAAAGAAGGCAAGAAATGTGGAAAAAACATAAATATAGTTGCAAGTATAGAAAACTTTTGCAAGAGCCTCATGATGATCAAGAACGAATGCAGGAATGGTTAAGGAGAAGTGAATTTACATCAAGAAATGAAAGGTTAATATTGGCAGCCCAAGATAGTGGGCTACGGACACGCTGGTTTACTAAGTCCATTGAACATGTGGGAGAAACAGACATATGTAGGTTTTGTAGAACTGAATTGGAAACAGTCACACACCTTATTGTTGGTTGCAACTCTCTAATGGCAGAGGGACTGTATATTGAAAGGCATAATAATGTGGCGAGATTGTTACACTGGAGACTGTGCAAACATTATGGTATTGAAGTGGCTGAAAAACACTGGAAACATGAGCCACAGAGAATCATAGAAAATGATGAAGTTTACATCACTTGAGATCACTCAATGCCAACAGTCCAAAAGATAGATGCTAGAAAAATGGATATAATGGTCCAAGAAAAAAAGACAAAAGTAGCAGTGATCATTGAAATCACTGCATCTAGTGACTACAGTGTCTTGTATACAGAGAGACACAAAGCCATAATCTACCTCGATCTGCAGGCAGAGATGAGAGCCACGTGGAAGAAAGATACCCAGACAGTTCCAATAGTAGTAGGAGCAACTGGTCTTATAAAAACAAATTTACAATCATATTTAGATATGTTACCAATTCATGTAACACCGTACGAATTGCAGAAGGAGTCATTACTGGCACATTGCGGGTGCTGCGAAGAGCACTTTTGGCTAACATCAAAGAGTGAAACAATACTAATTTCATGAACTTTTAATCATACTTTGACTTAGGAATGGGGTCCATTCCCATCATGGTGTTAGAAACCCAAAAGACTTGGAGAAATTAAAAATGGCGGAAGCCATATGTAGCAAGGAGCACAGCTAGTACTGCGTTACAGTGATACATTCAGCTGTCTCACATCTTTTTTGCCACATTAGTACTGTCCTGTATGTGTTACACTATAATGACTTTAGCTCATGTCATGAGAATGGAGAATAGTAAAAGGAACAGCAGAAATGCTTTCCTTGTTCAGAGAGTACACGCAATTAATATCTGCGTCATTTCAAATTACTTATCCATCTGTCATTTTTAGTCTATACTGACTTACTTGAGTTTCCCACATCAACACATTCATACAACAAAATGAGTGTCAACATTTAGTATGAACTCCATCAGTAAAATGATCTGGGAACAGGATGTAATCCCTGCATCACCTGCACTGTTTCCCTAAGCTCAATACCTTTACACATTATGCCACAGAGACAGGAGTGTGACAACTTTAATTTTTTTTATTCAGTACTGTTCAGACTACTGAGCAAAGCACAACAATGCCAGTCTTCATTGATAACAGTCAAATAAAATTTATCAGGCTTTACCTTGGGCAGTGAAATGCAGTTCATCAATAGTGTGCAATGCCAAACAGCATACAAATGATACAGAGAAAAAAAAAGATCAAATAAAGGTAGATCAAATACTTTTAAATGTGCATTTCACATGTTTAAGCAAATTTCTTGTCTTACAACAGGGTCCTATATAGATTTGAAGTTTCTAACAAGGGTATTGAAAGCAATCATTTAAGAGTGTTTCTTAGAGTTACCACAGACAAAGGCATATATTACCAAGGAGAAAAAGAGTTTAGATGCAATGATAATGTGACATTTTATCAAGTTACATTGAAAGTGCAACAGAAACAATTATGAAAGTTGTCCTTTCTCATATGACAATGAATGTCAGGATGTTTGCGATATTGCAAACACTTAAAATACCCATGTACTCACACAGTATTAAACAAGACTGCAAACAGTACAGGGTATCTATTTCATTCTGTATGGTGCCTCATTCCCTTATCTATGCTTTCTTAATAACAAGTCTATATTGGTTTTATTGCCGTATGTTGCCTATACCAATGCTTAACATGTTCCTTGAATATGAACAACATTTCTTACTAAGGGGCAGTAACTGTGGTCATTAAAACTAGCATTTGATTGTTTGGACTGTTGCTGTCATAAATTACTCAGTGTACTTTCAGACATTTTGGTAAGTCTATTCTCCTCGACACAAACTCAATAGGTGTACATCAAAGAAGGGAGACTGTGAAAGCTGATCGTTCCTACACTCAAAGTAATCATAGACACTTGTAAGCCATTAACAGGGAATATTCCTCAATGAACATCCTTGCATTGCTTACTGAGCCCTATTGCTAGGGTGTGTGCATGTAATTGTGTAGGTCCTTGCATCATATTTACATTCCATACACTTAGTGCAGATTCTGGTATTTAGGAAAGTTGTGTGGATTCCCTCTGGGTTCTCCAGTTTCCTCCCACATCCCAAAGACATGCAGTAGGTGGATTGGACACTCTAAATTTGCCCTAAGTGTGACTGCATATGTCTGTGTGTGTGTGTGTGTGTGTGTGTGTGTGTGTGTGTGTGTGTGTGTGTGTGTGTGTGTGTGTGTGTGTGTGTGTGCCTTCTGTGGAAGGTCGGGCACCTGGCTGGCAACTCGACACCATAAAAAAAAACTCCACTGCCAATCATTACTGGGCAGGTGATCCGCTGTGGCAAGAAGAAGAAGGAATGCTAATGATTTCTCTTTTTGTTTGCACAGTGCTGACTCTGTACTGTCTAAAGGTAATCATGTAGCTAATGCTCTTGTATACTACTGGGGAGACTGTTTTAAACAAGAGAGCTTGATATTGTTAAAAACATAACTGGGAGAATTATTTATTTTCTACACTGCTGTGTTGTTAATGTAGTTGCTATTTCTTACATAATGTTTTTAGTTTAATACTAAAAAGTGAATTGCAGTGACCCTTGAAAAGCATTTTTTTATCTTACACGTTTGTTTTCTTTTATCCCTTTCTTTTGACATAGTCATGTGTGCATTACTAAAAGTATGCTACTGAATGCTACATGACCATTTTTTTAAGTTTGTATTTCATTTGATATTTGTATAGTTATTGCAGGTGATTGTATTGTAACTATGTAGGAAGGTCTGGTATTTTTACCTGTGTTAGTAGAAAAATAAATGTGTTCTATTTTGTGGATTTCTACCTGACAGACCGCCACAGCAGTAGACATGGCAGTTATAATTTTGGGTAACATTTCTAAAGCTACATTTCTAATTATTGATAATGCTGCCAAAGCATTACACAGTTAAAAAACACCAACGAAAGTACACATTGTGCTAGTGTTTGCAGAGAAAACAAATGACTTCATACAACCCACTGAGACTTCAGAATAATGTATTTCGCAATCTGATAAAGTCATTATGAATGTACGTAATGAAAGCACTCGACCTACTGTTTTTACTTCAGTCAAGAAATAACCTACTCCCAGATACAACACCGGCCAAGTGATATGATGACCTCTGCCCACTGTAGGGCCGCTACAAGTATCTAGGAACAGATAGCTATGGGGAGTGGTCCTTTTACTGAACCACTACTAACTGAAAAAGAGACGTTCCTGTCCACTGTCAGAGACCCAGATACTCGGCAGATGTTGGTGCAGATGTGAACAACAGACCCAGAGTGTCACAAGCAGAACTTCCAGGTCTGCAAAATGTAAGTGCCATTGTTAAATCTTTATATTCATATACCTAAGATGTTTTTTATATATATATATATATATATATATATATATATATATATGTGTGTGTGTGTGTGTATATATATATATATATATATATATATATATATATATATATATATATATATATATATATATATATATAGATATATATATATATATATATATATATATATATATATATATAGTGAGAGAGAGAGAGAGAGAGAGAGTGATAGCTATGAGTCAGACTACAGTCATACAGAAATAGTGGAGATTGCTTTCGGGTTGCAAGGATCTAACTGTTCACTATATTTTTGTATGAAAACATTTTAATCTGTACTTGTGAAGGGGATTGTTTTCTTTTTCCTTGCTTCATTACATTGTGATACTTAGCAGACTTCTTTCCTTGCTATTCTTCACATACAGGCACTTCTGGATTACAGAAAACCAGCCTACCTGCACATGGGAAGCACACATTTGGTTATTGTTACTACTGTATACAAGGTAGATTCAGGTCTATATGAGGGTAAAGTTTGTGTTGCTTTAGCATCTGTTAAAGTTTAGCATACCTTTTGTATAAGGAAAATATGCGATAAATTGTATTCTCCCTTTTTTAGTTGTGTTTATTGCTTGTTATCATAGGTGATCCTGAGAGTGACACTGTGGAACTACTACCTAATGTCAGAGTATTGGTAGCCTCTGATGATGATGGTGGCAATGAACAGGTACAGTCTGGGGGTGTAGAGGGTCTGTCTGACACTGAGGTTATGGTTTCCACTTCCCCTGCCCATATTATAGACACAATCAGTATGTTTATGCATACCAGTGACAAAGAGATTTCTGATATAGGACAAGTTGAGGGTGATACAGTTGATGAAGCTAGTTTGGTTACTCTGATTGCAGAGCTGGTTGTTTATCCCAGAAGCCATCAGGAGGCTGGGGTGCCACACAGCAGGGTTGGTAGTGGTGCTTAGAGGAGACCTGCTGCCCACTCTCATCTTGTAGTGTGTGTGACATTAGGTGCCACCAGACATATGTGTAGGGCCATGGTGGAGGCAGAGGCACATTTCACCAGGGCACTGGAAGAGAAAGTGTGAATTCTAAACATGCATTCTGATGTGAGTGACTTCCTGAACCATGCGGGCAACTCCTTAGATGGAAAAAATGAAACACTGGATCAGGTAGTGTCTGTGATGGAATATCTGTTGGGGAAGGGTGGGCATCCATGTGGCAGATCCACTACATCTTCTGGTGTTAGCAGACATGGCCATGCAAGTTTCTGTAGTGACACTGCATCCACTGCTCCATCAGTGATTGTGGTGTCCACACCCAGATGTGGTAGGACATGAGGTTGTGGTCCTGGACATTGCCATGAGGAGAGCTCGTTCAGCAGACATCCCTCATACTCAAGTAGCACCCTGACTTCTTGCCAGGGTCATGGAAGTAGCAGTGTAGAGGTGGTTCTTGTGGTCAGAGGCAACAATGCTGAACTGAGTACTTTACCATGCATGGCTAACATCTGTCTAAGATGCCAGGACACAGTGCTAGCACAGTGCTTGTGTTCATGCAGACACACATACATAGAAAAAAAAAAGATTTTTACTTGCCCATACCACCACACACATGCAAACTATATAAACAGTACTGTTGAGTGCTGTAGTTGTTGCTGACCCTAAACACTGCATATTCTCAGAAATATATTTGTGTTTCTTATTTGCAGACATTCACTTCTTTGGTGTCAGCCTTGTCCTCCTAACCCCCACCCCACCCTGTGCAAATGATGAAGAATGTGCCCTGTCCTTTTCACATGTCTTTGTGACTTAGAGTTGCATACATATCTGATGTATGTAGTGGATAGCTAATTATTTCTTATTTACAAGGTTACATTTATCAACATACATTGCAGAAGATGACTTTTTGATTTCTTGTTCATACTTTTTTTGTGAATGATTGCTTCTATATTAGTTGAACCTCGTATTTCATTAGTATTGTCATAATAGCAATGTAGGCATTAAGAATTGCAGTGTTGCCTTTTCGTACAGCTGTGCAAATGAGGGTATAATTGATGTGATCTTTCTACAGATGATGGTCAATTGAAATGCTTATTACATAGTATTGTTTGCAATATGTAAGTGAATATGGAAAAAATCTGACAGGGAGATATCACTGACATAACTGTAAGCCTTAGGGAAATACTCTGCTTAGGGGCGTATACATATTTCCATATGACAGTAGTCAGTTCTATAACATATTTATTTTTCATTACAGGTTGCACACTTACTTTGTCATTGGTGCATGATTGTGTCCTGAGGGTTATCCCTGTTTGCTGCCATCAGAGCACAGCCATTACCTGGGTAAATACAGGGTGTGTTTTTTGAAAGGCATCAATTTTCCTTTTTGTAGGCATTGATCTAGGTAGTGAGTCTGTGTACTGTCCTTTGCCTTTTTGCCAGAACAAGAGCATATTGTGCAAGCCTCTGTCTGCCAGCACCATCTATTGCTGGTGGTTTTCACTCAGACTCCTCATGCTATTGCTGGGCCTGCCTGTGGTCCTTGAAACTGTGGCTGACCCTAGCTATCTTTGTTGAAGCTGTTTCATAAGTATTATATAATGTAATATGACACAGAGTGCAAGTACTTCAGCAGATGTGCCTGTGTCATACTGCAGTGCACCTCCTGATGTGTTTAGACAATAGAACCTTGATTTCAGCAATCCAAAAACATGATCTACAATAGTCCTAGTTTTACTGTACGCCTCATTGTATCCTTGCTCAGTGGAGTTATGTGAGGTTTTTCATAGGTGTCATGAGCCAGGACCCCAGTGCATAACCTGCCTCCCCAACTAAGTGGCCTTGAGGAATGTCATCCCTAGCAAACCTGGTGTACTGCTCACAAGTGTGCCATATGTGTGAGTTATGGAAACTGCCTGGTTTACCTGCATGGATATTGTAGATGATCCCTTGGACATTGCAGGCAGTCTGACAGTTTACAGAGTGGAAACCTTTTCTGTTGATGTACCTCCTTCCCTGTTGCCAGGTGAGGCATTTATTTCTATGCGTGTGCAATCTATGGCCCTGAACACTTCAGGGAAGTGTACTACTAAATAGAATCTTTTTTCTTTCTTCTCTGGTGTTCATGGGAAACAGATATGTTCCCTAGCATATAGTAGCATTGTGTTAAAAAAAAGATGCAATATCATAGAGTCCAGTGCCTGTGACAGCCCTAATATATTTCTGTGTATCTCTGGAAAGTATCAGTTGCTATTATATGTAATACTAAACATACATTTGTTTCCACTGGGATGGGTTCTCTATAATGTCCCTGGGTCCCGAGGGGATGGCAGAGGTTGCATATTTCCTCCAGTGATTCCTTGTCCACCCTGTGTCTCTCAACAATTTCTGTTTCATTCAGTCCATGATAAGTCAAATGCAGTCTAAACACCCTTCTTCTTTTTGCCTGAGGTCTAGCAACAGCACCCTGATTTAAAGTCTGTTGCACATACAGCAAAATAACAGCAGCAGCAACCCCTAACATTTTTTTTCTAAGTATAATCTTAGCTGTATTCAAAAGAGTTTTGGTGTACATAGCAAAATCCTGCACTAAGTGCACACACTTGCTTTATAGCTTCCTGAATAGCTCTGCCAAGTTGGATTGGTTAATTAGCATGTACTTTGACTCTTTATGCTTTCATTATATTCTGTCATTTTTCTGTGTTTGGTGGCTCTACACATCATGCAGAGCCACTTAATGAATATCAAAAATAGTGCACTAGTGTGTTGGTGGTGCACAGGCAGAGTTGTGCACCACCAACACAATCTCTACACTTCATGTAGCTGTTAATGAATATGTCCCTTAGACTATATACATTTTATTTATACTTGCGTATTCACTTTTTATTACTAAGGTCCAAATGTTTTGGGGAGCAATAATATTGTGGGAAAATGGTAGTTAGACAGAGGGTTGTTTGTGTTGTTGTTAGCCTGATGAGGAGCAAGATCATAGCCAGGAGGCCTTGAGATGGTTAATTAGGAGATATTTGAAAGTTAACAGACTGCTGTTGAGCCTTAGTTGTAGAGGGAATAGTTTCATAGTTTGGACATAGGAATGGAATAAAGGGCTTCTGCTCCTGAGTTAGTGGTTTTGAGAGTAGATAATAAGGGTTTGTTTGCTGGGTGTAGGCTTCTAGGGGCTAAGTAGGGTTGGAGGATACCTTTTAAGCTGGGACATTTGATGGGTTTGTGTACAAGGTTGTACAAGGTTGTGGGCTATAACGAATTGTGAGTAGCTAAAATGATGAGGTAGTTCTAGCCAATTAAGCTTTTTTGAAGGCAGTGCAAGCATGGACCCTATAAGAGAGGTTGCAGGCAAGCCTGGCAACTTTGTTTTAGCTTTTTTATAGCTTGGAAATTTGTGGATATAAAAGTATAGGGGAGGCATAAAGTTGTGTTGTTAGTACATAAGCAGATGCTGCAGTTTTTCTCAGATTCTTTGAGGTACTGTTTTGTCCAGTATAATATTCCAAGTTTTTTTGATGTGCCTTTTGACTACATCTTGTATATGCAGATCAAATTTTTGTTTTTTATCTATAGTAACACTTAACAGTTTAGTATGTTTAACACTCTGAAATTGTCTGCTGTTTTAGGAATTAAATTTGAAATCTAGACTGGTGTCTGATTAAGATTTAGGGATACAGAGAAGCATTTTTTCTTGCAGGATTTAGCACAATTTGGGAGATTTCTAGTCAGGCTTCAAAGAAAGAGTAGGAGTTTTAGATAATTGTTTGAAACCTCCACAGATTGTCAGCTACAGATAAGAACTGAGTCACCTGTGTATTAAAAGAAGATGGCATACATAGTGACTTTGCAGAGGTCATTTATGAAGATAAGTTGACTTGCTAGTCTAATTCAGTGCTTGGCGTAACAATCACTGAACCTAGCAAAAATACTTTCTGAACAATTTCTTCTTTTTTCTCAGTGTTACTTTGTTCACTAGATAAGCATTTCATCTTGTCCCATTTTTTACACTTTCTACCACAGACTGCACTCTGCTCTGACCCAGAAACTTAAAGGTTATATCTTGTGTATTTGTCAAACTTGCTTTAGCCCTGTTTCTTATGCACAAATTAGCCTTGAATATAATCAAGTTTTTTACCGAATTTGCCATTTTTTTTTCATTTTACTTCACACACACCATTAGCATTTTCTCCTTTTATTAACAGAGTTCCTCTAATAGTCTGAATTGCTTTTTTCAAAGTTAGATTAATTTCCAGGTGTCACTTTTGAGACACATTGGTATCAGCCAAGCCGACCACTGTTTGTGTGTCTATTTTGTCCAAATATATTTTGTCTGATTAAAACCACAGTGTTGAGACAGTTCATGTAACCACCTTACAAAATCTTCTATTGACTCTGTTTCAACTTGAACTCATCTATGAAAGCATGTCCTTTCATGAATAAAATTTATTTTTTAGCATAAAATGTTGACTGAACACCTAAACTGACACACATATAACACTGTCCCTTAGAAAAAAATGAACGGTAAATGGTTTCCTCATCTTTGTTCTTGGCGTAAAGTGTTTCTTTATTGCCTTTGTAAAGTTTTGATGGTGTTTGAAAGTATGCAATGGCTTTGCAAAGTTAAGTGATTCTGGAGGGATGAAATGATTCATCTTCAATTAAATCATTGTTGTTTTGGGGGCTTTAAGGCTAAAAACAGGGAAAAGAGACTTTATTGTGAGCCAGAGCAGTAACTTTTGATAAATTTGTTTTAGTCTGAACTCAGTGGCATCTCTTCGACTGTGTGGTGCAGTTTCTGACATAGAATTCTGTTCTTTTATATTTGGTCACTTTAAGTAAAAATATTTCATTGCACTGGCAAAGTTTCATGCTATGAAGTATTCAATAATGGCACTAAACTCTGGACTCTAACGTTATGATAATATATTAGAAAGCTATTCATAAAAGTATTATCATCACATTCACTGAGAGATATTAGTCTATTCAAGGTATCCTGCCCTTTCCCCTTCAATGAGTATGTAGGCCAGGAAAAATACTACTTATCTCTATCTCTCCAGTTTACTCCTCAGAGATAGGGTTCTCTAACTGAACCCTGTTAGCTGGTTCACAGTAAGAGTTTCATCCCCTTGTGTTATGGAGTGGGCAGTTCACTTTCATTTAATGTGTTAAATTTAAACTATCTCCCTAGGACAGGGTTTGAAAAAATAGTAGGAAACGGCTTTGTGTTTTAATGTTTGTGTCAAAATTTGTATTCCCAAGAAATGCTGTGAAACTCAATTCCTACACATTCAAAAATGATACACTATGGATTGTTTATTAAATCTTTAATCCAAACCACCTATAATCCCATCTGGTTAATCATAAAAGATTGACACCACATCTTTCCCTAAATAACATTCAACTTATTGCATCAGTTTTTGCACAGCATCAAGGCTGCCTGTATACCACATTTGAACAGGTTTGCCTTTCATTCTTATGGGTTCCTCAATGGTGGATAATGGAGGAAATAACCTGCAACAGAGAAGCCATATGAATTGTGATCTTCCAGATAGATTATAAGTACAGGAACCATGATCAGAGACTAACAACACTAGGGAATCTGAAACTGTGAAATGTCAACCAACCCGATGGATACTGACAACTCACAGGTAATCCATTTGAAAAATATTTTTGAAAAGGTCACATTTAGAAGTTTTTAGAATTCACAGTTTGTTTCAACTGTTGTAACTGTTGTATGAGACTGTAGATAGCACATCTGGTATTGTTCAATAAATGCTTTGTCTCCATTGTATTTCTTTCAGACTACAAATTTTATCCTCCTTTCAACTGTACAAAGAGAGACAATAAAATCCTTAGAGTCTCTCATTCTGTTAGTGGAGCAACAGTGTCTGTTACAGTTTGTTAATCTCTGAAACATCTGCTGAAGAAATCTATCTGCCTAACAATGGTTGTAACAGTGGCATCTTACCCATTGGACACAAGAGGGCAAATGACTTCTCCAACGTGTGTGTATGTATATATATATATATATATATATATATATATATATATATATATATATATATATATATATATATATATATATATATATATATATATATATATATATTAACCTCCCTTTTAAGTTAAATATATATATATATATATATATATATATATATATATATATATGTGTGTATATCAACCTCCCTTTTAAGTAAAATAATGACTGAGTTACTTCACAGCACATTTGGCTAACAGTTTCCAAGACTTGCACTTTTCACAGGCGCCTCTATCCAGTTTAGAAGTCAAAATACATTCCTGCAGTTGCAAGCAAACCTCACACAATCTGCCTTATTGCCATCAAGTTAAAATGTATTAAATAATTTCATAACAAATCAATCTGATGACTTAATTGAAAGAACAAAAGGTATAATAACAAATGCCATGTACATGATAGCCTACTGCCTCTACAGACACTGACTTGTGCCTGAGCGAAAGAGGTGTTTTTGGTGTCAGTAAAATGGGTAGAAATGAACAATTATCAGCACTACATCTCCCACACTATATTGAGTTTGATGTATAAGGAGGAATGGAACATAATGTGAAGACCAGCATGACATCATGCAGACTTGAGTACTTCAGCCCCCACACATAAGGCACAGATACATCACTTAACTGATCGAAATCAGAGCAGCACTGAGCATACCTTATAATAAGGATGAACTGCCTCACTGGGGTACATGACTGAATTTACTATTGCATTTTCTTTTGTTACTTTGAATTAGTTTTATGCCTTATGACACTGTACTGTCAGGATTAGATCAGTGAATTGCTTGGCTTATGTCCTGAGTGACTGCAGTGTCTTTTCATCTAAGTTAAATAAAGTTGCAGCACATGACACTCTACTTCTAATCTCAAACACACTGATTTCCTGCAGACATCTGAAGCACAGCCTGACACCCACACATACTTTCACCTTATTACACAAATTCATTTGTGTTATATTTCCTACCATTATAGAAGGGAAATGGTATAAAACATCACCGCAGGGAGAAAGAATAAGCAAGTCAGAGAGAAATTTTTGGTTCACTTCATTAATGAAAGTAATGAATTCCAGTACCTGGCAGCTGTCTGTGATGTCAGATGACTTGTTTAATTATCTCTGCTTTTGGTGGTGAGTATGGGCAGTTTTTTTTTCCATCAGTATGTACATATGTACCATCTCATACTCTTGGTAATAAAAGGAATTTTCATGTCAACCACAGATGTTATTATTTTATGGACTTGCAGTTATATTTTTTTAGTGTTTGATAATTGGAACCTCATGTCTTAGTGTTTGCCAATATAAGATATTTTATATTTATAGATATACAAGCAAAATTTATGGACAGAGACAGACAGACACCAGACACACACAGGCGCGTGTGCGCACACATGCACACACATCATATTTCAGCACCATGAATTAATAGATGTGCAAAGAAAATATCTAACATGTTTACAAACAATAATTCATCCAATTGCTTTTGTTTCATAAACTTCACAAGCCATTCCTAGAACATACAGAGGATTATGATTGGGTCTCTCTGATCAAAACTAGCTTATTATGTGTTCAAGACATGGATACCAAGAACTTTACTTCAAGACTGAAGCTGGAGTGGTGAATCTTGGTATACACATTGAGAACACATAATAAAGGGTTATGATAAGCAAACCTATTGCTAGCTCTTTTAGTATCCATGGCTGTTACCCAACTTGATGTCATCCTCAACTTTTAGTTGAGGACTAGAAAAAAGTGAAAGGTCCTGTCTCTTCCTTAAATTCTAGCAAACTGCATCCTACAGCTATATACAACATAGGGAGTGCTCACCACTTCAGTCTTGACCAAAAATTACTGAATGCTGGTACTGTACTAAACCAGATGCAAAGCATTGTAGAGCTTTGGTAAATACAATGTCAGCATTCAGAAACAGACTGCTGGTACTGAAGATCACATCACCTGACATATTATGCTTGGCGTAGCTGTCCACTTTGCCTCAGCCTGATATGCCTTTGATGACGGGTGACTTAATCATAATTATAGTGCATGCAGTTTAATCTGCTCTAGATACTAATAGTTACAAAAAAGTTTAGGTGTGCAAAGTGTTTTGCTGCCTTTCAAAGGCTTGAAAGCCAGTAAAACACTTACCACTGTCAAACAGACAGCAGGCAGAAATAGATTCCATTTCTGCAGAAATAATACCTTCTAAAAATATAAACACTTCATTCAGCTATTGTGGCTAGATATTGGGCTTTTGTCTCACTATACCCATCTGTGAGCACATTATAATATCTAATGTATATGCTGTCATAGATACGTATGTGTGTGTGTGTGTGTGTGTGTGTGTGTGTGTGTGTGTGTGTGTGTGTGTGTGTGTGTGTGTGTGTGTGTGTGTGTGTGTGTGTGTGTGTATGTGCGTGTGTGCGTGTGTGTGTGTGTGCGTGCACACATGCCTGACTGCTTGTGCACATTTGTGCTTATGCATGCAAATGTGTCCAAGTTTGAATTCTAACATTGGCATGTTAGTCCTTACTTGCATTCCATGCATTATCTGGGATGGCTTTACTCCTAGAAAAGGTAGTGGAGTAAGTCAATATGTCATGAGAGGTCTTTGAGGATCAGGCTGTCTCAAGATCCTTTTTGCTGACTGGACTGCTCCCTCAGAGGCTCCACCTGATTTAGATAAGTGAAAACTTGATGTAGTATGACTAAAGCCATTATCATCAGCAGTCTATTGGAATTCATACATTGTAAACATGGTCTTGAACCTAGTTATTGTTTGCTGGTTAGTTGTAGGTAGTACATGCAATATTTCTATGCCACAGGACTAATAGTCTATTACTACTAAATTACTTTTTTTTCTCAAACTCACACAAGTCGACAGCCGTTTTTTCCAAGAACTATTAGGAAAGGGTGTTGGTAGTAATGGCTACCTTCTCTCAGATAGTTTATAGATAATGCAGATTTGACAATTTGGCACAAGGTTTGCAATGTCCAGATTAGTGTTAGACAGTCACACTCATATTTTGGCACTTTCACAGCATTTTGTGAAACCTTGGTGAACTTTTTGATGAGAGAACTGCTATTTTGTCTTAGTATAGTAGCAAACCATCCTGTTCTGATAGCTGTACTCTGACTGTATAATATATATATATATATATATATATATATATATATATATATATATATATATATATATATATATATATATATATATATATATATATATATATATATATATATATATATATATATATATATATATATATATATATATATATATATATATATATATATGCATATTTTGTTTGTGTCCAGCACTTGGCCTATCCTCAATCTGTAACTCCTGGTCATTTTTGGTAGCCTACTTTTACTTATCTAATCTTTTTGTAGGTACTTGTTGTTTTGTTATCATGCTTTTTCATAGGCTGCAACATCTTCTTTAGTAACTTGTTGGATTTCTGGATAACTTATCAGTCAGAATTAGTTGTTTCCCAAGCACAATGCTTGCTCTGAGATTACTCTGTCTCAGAATTATGAGTAATTTTTGATATCTAGGTATTACTTTGTCTCAATAATAGGGATTTATCAGTGGAACCAGTAGCTTATGGCCAGTATGAAGATGGAAACAGGTCTCTTGTACTCCTGAGACCCATAATTGCAAGCCCTGGAATTAAGAAAAACTGTGAAAATGGAGGATAACAGCAAATAGCTAATATTGCTGTTCTCCTATTAAAGTTATTTTTTGCAGGCAGCAAGACTTCCTTCATCCACAATGTGAGGGGCAAGAAGCTCCCCATACCCCATACATTTATATATACCTCAGAGAAAAGGAAATATTCTGAGAAAGAGCAATCTCATTCTTCATGTATACATCTCTACATTTTTTCTCATTCTGCCTCACAATTCTGGCACTCACAGTTACAAATGATCACCATAACAAACTCTTTAGCCTTAATAGGTATCTGGAGAAGCTCTGAGTAACCACCCACTCACATGGCACTGTTTTTCAATCTATGAATATCTTTAGGTATTGCTTGTCATTCTAGAGCAGTACTCAGCAAGATATTACACTTGCTCATTCATTTGGAGTAAGGCTGTTCTTAGGGCATAGCAACACTCACTATTGTCAGTTAGTGACATCATAGTAAGCTGCCACTAGAGCTGTGTTAGTTTTTCATTTATTCTGCTGAAAGCTTGAGTTTGAGCGTTTGCCATGATCATAGTTCATCTTCCTTTAATAAGTCAGACAGTGGACATAGCATGGCAGACAGATTTGGCCCAAACTTAAAAGAAATTAATCTTGCCTAGAGTGGGTTGTTATTAAGTTACACAGCTTGGACTCTGCCGTTCTCATAAGTCTCTGCTTTGCTTGCTGCTAGTCTGATTCAACTACTACCTGTGCTATGAACAAAGTATCAAAATTCAGTCTTTGTAAAGCAGCATTTGTTTTGGTTTCATTTTATACCCGAATCTTTAGTGGTTGGGAGCACTCCTTCTAACCTTGAATCGTGTCACTCTTTATCAGAGCAAAGCAATAGTATGTCATCCATGACAACAAAGCCACCACCACCTTCATGTCCTTTCACAAAAATCACTCAATTTAATGGTGAAATATTTCCGGTACTGAAGTTACAGCAAACGGCAGTCTCTTGAAATAGTACCTTCCCACTACCGGTGTAGTCAAGGCATATGGGACAGAATTTGGCATTCATTTTCTTTTACTGGTTCACAGTTAAGTGGACTGGTTTCACCAAACACATCACCTCTGACTTTGTTTATCATGGCAATCAGTACCATTTACCATGCTCCAGCTCTGCTGAGCAGATTTTTTATGCATGCACCATCCAACACATAAACTCCGAACTCATGCTTCTGTCCCTTTCACTCAACCATGGCTGCAAATTCACCAGTGCTCTTGAGTTTGCCTTGTGGATTGATTTCTTTCTCTGCTGCATGCAGCTGCTAATGCTTCAAGATGTTTCTATAAATACCACATAATATCACCATAACATCAGACCCTGTACCAGTCTGGAAATTCACTTGAGTTCCATGAACAGGGTGTTTTACTTGTCAGCCTCATTCACTAGGCATGGTGGTTTCTGAGTCCAAGAAAAAGGCTTTCTGCACATAGTTTTCAGATTTAGTCTTAAAGAGCAACATTTTTACTTAGCTTAGCCTTACAAGCAACAGCAATATGCCCAAGCCTTTTACATCTCTTACACTTCCTGCATTTAGCCTCATACTACTCTGATTCATCATAATATGGTTACATGCTTTGCTTCTGCCAAGCTTACATCCACCCTGCTTCTTACGCAGTCACTTACTGGCCAGTATTATATTTATTTTTAAACTCGCTATTTTCTCTGTGTTACCTTACACAAATCATTCGCAATATCCACATTAGGATTTTCTTTCTTTACTATTTCAGCTTCTCTCTGCTGATTTATATTCCTTTTTTCTAAAGTAAATTCACTTCTCACTGTAACTTTGAGATAGTTCAGTATCAGCCAGCCCAATTACAAGACTGCGTATAATCTGTTTGTCTTTCATTTCATTAAACCAAGTTTTTATATCGTTCCTACAAGTGCCCTACAAAGCATCAACTGTCACCTTTATCATGTATACATTTGTGAAAGCATGCCCCCTCATATATAATATTTATTTTTGTCACAAAATGCTCATTGAACTCATTAATTTATGACTTGAATGTAATGAACTATATATTTGCAGCACCTCTTTACATATGGTCTAAAACAAGGTGCTTACCCAAATTTCTTTGGTTTCTTTGTGTAACTTGGCTACTATTCTACAATGTGCAAACCTGTACCCCCATGCTAGCTAGGCAAATGGCTTCACAAAGTCGAACAGCTCTGGTGAGTCATACTTTGTCAAACTTAATAAAAATTATTTTTTAGGGATGAACAGTTTAAAACTGGTTAAACAACCACTTTGTAAAGAAAACCTATTGATTCTTCGAAAAACAGCTTATTCTGAGTTTGGTGGATGCTACCATTGGCTTGATTTCTCTTGCTGGAATGATTATTTCAGCTTTATTTTCTGATGAAGATCCTGATTCTTATACCATGACGTGATGAGCAATCCTGGTTATTCAGTCTTGTTGAAAGGCAGTGTCAATAACATCAGGCTATACCAGCATTTGCAGCAAAAAAGCAGTTTTTAAATAGTGCAAAATGTCAGCACAACAAGAATAATGACAGCAGCTTTATTCATTGCCAAGAAACAAGTTCACATGGTGGAATCAAAATATCAACAAGCTGTATAATAAAAGGAAAATATTTTTGACCGAAAGAAATAAGAGTAATTCCCAGAAAGTTACAGCCATTGTCTCTGAAATAAACAAACAACTCAGGAACTTAATAAAATCCACCAAAGCCAAGTTCGAGGCTAAAATAGTCACCAAAGGCAAACACAGTCAGAAGGCATTCTTTCGTTATGATTGTAATCTAAAAAACACAATGCAGCCATGTGCTGAGCTGATTGTGAATTATGCGACTTACACTGCGGCTGAAGATATAGTGAACCTACTGGCCAATAAATTTAACTCTAACTTTACCCCTCTCTTCTCTCTGTCTGCCCCTCAAGATATACCTGAAACTGGCTCACCTCCAGCTATCACACAAGACCAAGTCCTTAAAGTGCTATCAAACGCTAAAAAAAAGAAGTTATGTACTTACCATAACATTCCATGTTTGTAGTCCATCTCACCTACATTCTTGCTAGATAGGTTCAGAGCTGATAGCTCAACAGCTTTTACTGGCTCGAGGCTAACCCTTATCCCATGGTGCCTCACTGCAATTCCCCAGATCTTGTTTGCAAGAAGCAATAAGTATCTAACATGTATGAAAAATCAGAGGTGTATACATACAGGCAAACATTTGTAATATAATCCATGCCAGGTGGACAACAACTAAAAGCTAGGTCAAACAGCACCAGTATTGTCCACCAGATCCTTCAGAGATGGGAAGGGGATTGGAGGGAGGGATGCAAGAATGTAGGCGAGATGGACTACAAACATGGAACGTTATGGTAAGTACATTACTTCTTTATGTTATGTAGTCCTATCTCACTGTAATTCTTACTGGATGGGACAGCGTCCCTAGCACCTTTATCCTGGGTGGCTCAAGCGAATAGACTTCAGCACAGTGGACCCAAAGGATGACCTGTCCCGGAAGGCTAAATCTAATTTGTAATGAGTGACAAAGGTATGTGGTCTTGCCCAAGTAGCTGCTCCGTAAATAGTATCAATTGGGAGCCTAGATCTAAAGGCACATGAAGTAGATACAGCTCTAGTAGAATGGCCTTTGACTTTGATAGGTAATTGTTTGCCAGCAGTTTGATAAGCAAAGGAAATGCAATCTGAAAGCCATTTTGAAAGAGTAACCTTGGAAACAGGTGAGCCCTTATTCTTGTCAGAAAAGGAGACAAATAATTGATCTGATTTTCTGAATTCTTTAGTCCTGTGTAAATAAAATCTGAGAATTCTATGAACGTCTAACTGATGTAGTCTATATTCAGATTTATTAGAGTGGTTCGGGAAAAACACTGGTAGCTCAATAGTGGTGTTCAGATTGTGCTCTGAACATACCTTAGGAAGAAAGGAAGGATTCGTCCTGAGTGACACTCTTGTTGTTGTTGTGTCTTTCAGCTTTTCCCAGTTAGGGGTCACCACAGCGGGGAACTCTGGTCCACTAATGATTGGTAGTTGATTTTTATGTGCCGAGTTACCAGCCCTGATGCACAACCTTCAATGAAGGTACGCCCATTCACGCATGTCTCCACGCAGAAGATGCTCTAGCTGAGAATCGAACCGGACAGCATCTTACTGGGAGGCGACAACGTCACCGCAGCACCACCACTCTATCCTTGTGAAAAATAATATTGAGGTCAAATAGTAAGAGCTTGCAGTTCTGAGACTCTCCTAGCAGATTTTATGGCTTCTAAGAATAGTGTTTTCCATGACAATAATTTCAGGTCTGATGAAGAGGAGGGCTCAAAGGGTGCAGACATTAAAGATGAGAGGACAAAGTTTAAGTCCCAGGGTTCTAATAGCTGTTTGATTGGAGGCCTGAGAAGAAGAACTCCTTTTAAGAAGGTTTTGCACAAGGAGTGTGACATGATAGGATTTCCCATGAAGCCAAAATGGAAATTGTAAATGCCAGCTAAATGAACTCTGACTGTAGCGGCTGCAGCTCTTTCATGACAAATTGACTCTAGAAAGGATAGAATAGATTCTATAGGAGCCATGTATGGATCTAAGCCTTGGTTTGTAACCCAAAAAGAAAACCTTTTCCATTTGCTGGAGTATAGTTTCAGAGTGGAAGGTTTATGGGATGAGATCAGAATGCATTTGACAGAAGGAGATAGGGGAATACACCTGGCTATTCGTGGAACTGGAGCAGCCATGCTGTCAATTTGAGGGTGTGGATGGAGGGATGGAACTGCCCAACTGATAAATCAGGAGATCTTGAGATGGGTCCAGAAGCCATGGTTCCTCCAAAAGGTAAGGCCACAGAAAGGGAAACCAAACATACTTGTCGAGGCCAGTAAGAAGCAATGAGGATCAGAGAACTCCTCAACTGTTCTGTATTACCTTTGGGATGAGAGGAAAAGGTGGAAAGGCATAATGAAGCCCCGGGGCCAATTGTGAACTAGAACATCCCTGGGTGACATCTCCAGATGGGGAATGAGGGCAAAGTAGCTGCTGCAGTTGGTGTTCAGGTGAGTGGTGAATAGGCCGCAGCAAGGCTGGCCCCATTTGTGAAAGATCCCTTTCGCAACTTCTGGATTCAGGGGCCAATCATGAGGCATCAGAATTGCTCTGCTAAGTTTGTCTGCTATTACGTTGGATTTCCCTGGTGTGTGCATTGCTACCAGAAAATGTTGAGTGTCCATTGCCCATTTCCAAACTCTTAAGCCTCTCGGTAAAGCGGGTAAGATTTGGTTCCTCCTTGGTTGTTTATGTACCACACGATAGACATGTTGTCTGACTGGATCACAATCATCCCGGTGGGAAGGAAGCTCTGAAGTGCTTGCACTGCATACAGCACCACTCTCATCTCCAGAACACTGATGTGCAAGTGTTTCTTGTGGTTTTGCCAAGTACCTTGGATGGTCATTGCCAGATAATGTCTCCCCCACCCTATCTGGGAAGTGTCTGTGGTCAAAACTGCTTTCTCTTAGGGAGGAACAAGTGGATGACCTAGGAGGAGTTGTTCTGTGTGCATCCACCATGTCAGATTCTTCTTGCAGGTGTTTGTTATAAAAATCTGATGAGAAAATGGAAGGTATTGCAATGACCATCGGGAAATAACAGCCAATGAAGTATCCTCAAGTGTAGATGGGCTAGAGGAACTAATAGGATGGAGGAAGCCATAGTCCTTAGTATTTGAAGGACTACCCTGGTCTGAACTTTTTGCTTGTTTAGCAAGGCTCTAACTCAACTGTGTAGAGACTCTACTCTTTCTGGTGTTAGTCTTGCTGACACGGTGGCTGTGCCTATTTCTAAGCCTAAGAATACAATGTGCTGTGAAGGAGATAAGGCTGACTTTTTTAGGTTGACTGTGATGCCTATACTGGCGCAAGGATAGAGTCTCATCCCTAGTTCTGATGAGTTGATGCTTGGTGGTAGCAGTGAGGAGCCATTCGTCTAGGTACAGAAACACCTGGAATCATTGACATCTCAGGTGAGCCGTAACCACTGCCATGCATTTGGTGAACACTCTGAGGGCTGTAGTGAGACCAAAGGGCAGTGTTCTGAACTGAAAGTGACTGGCTCTCAGCCAGAAGCGTAAGTGTCTCCTGGAGAGCCTGTCCATTTTGATGTGGTAGTATGCATCCTGGAGATCTATTGAGCACATCTGATTGTCTTTCCCGATAAAGGGAAATATTGACTGCAGAGTGATCATTCGGAACTTCGATTTCTTTATGGACTTGTTGAGCCTGCTGAGATCTAGAATTGATCTCCAGCCCCCTGTCTTTTTTGGAACTAAAAAGAATTGAGAGTAAGTTCCGGATCCTATTTGCTCTGCGGGGACTTCTTGGATGACTCTTTTTTGCAGCAATGAGATGGCCTCTGATATTGCATGGTCTAGCTGAATGGGTGGTATGTCTGGTAGAGACCGGTATGTTGGGGGTTCGGAAACAAAGGGGATCAGATAACCTCTGGATATTATGGTGTGTACCCAACGATCTTGTGAAATGGTTAGCCAGGCACTTGGGTACAGCGATAGATGACCCCGACTGCCTCCAGAGACGGACAGTCGGGCAACCCCTCAGGGGCGATGGAAGGGATGATCAGAGAAGGTTTCTCTGTCACCCTGATGCTGTGGACCTCCTCTGCCATGGGGATGGCATCTTCCATTATACCCTCCCCCTCTGCCTCTAGGGGAGGGTTGACCTTATGTCTGAGGGAAACCTTTTTGGAATTTACGGAACCACATTTTCCCTCCCGTATTACCCTTGGGATAGGGCCTGGACAGGAGGGAAAAACAGACTCCGATGGCAGATAAGGTTTTCCCTTCCTGCTCACACCTAGTCAAAGTCTTTCACCTGGGGTCCAAAAAGAGATGAACTATCAAAGGGCACATTAGTAAAGGAAGACTTGAAGGATTCCATGAAATTACAAAGACGCATCCAAGAATGTCTCCTGAGAGATATTCCTGCTGTGGCTGCCCTACTTGCTCCATCTGCTGTGTATGATAACAGCCTCATGGAGGAGTTAGCTATCGATGTAAGGATGGAGAGCTGCGCAAAAACCTTATCCATGGAACCCGGAGCTAACCCTGGAGTGTATCTCCTAACTCCTTCAGGAGATCCCTCTGAAGACAATTAAAATCGGTGAGGGAATTCAACGATCTTAATGTAAATGCCACTGAAGAGAAGGTACGCTTCCTATATCTATCTATCCATCATCCTGGACTCTTTGTTAGGAGGATGGATATTAGAAGATGTTTTGAATAACTCCTTGGTGGCTGCTGCTACCATCATAGCATCAATGGGAACTCCTTTGCTATGGAAAGTCTTATCCTTAGGTGCTGTCATAAATTTATTTGGCCTTCTCGGGACAGGCTCCACTGAGTCTGGGGAGGTCCAGGCTTTCCACAATATGACCCCCAAGAGTTGGTCATAAGGTGGTGTCACCCAGGAGGTGGAAGGTTGAGAATCAAAGGCCTCAAGATGCACTGATTCATCCTCAGTAGGGTTAGAGGTCTTCCAATCACCCCTCTGTCTAAGGATTTCTAGGATGTCAGAAAAGGAGACATCCTCAGAGGGGGATCTAGGGGACCCTTCTGATTCCTCTAATCAGTGTCAGAAGTGACAGACTCAGGTGAGTCAACATGCTTCCTCTTACACAGTCTCTTCCGAGGAAGCTCTCCAGTGGGGTAATCTGGGGAGGTCTTGGTAGAGGGGGCAACTGCAATGGGGGCTGCTTGGGCCTCTGGTTCCCTTCACTGTGGGGTTGGCAGGTGGGAAGAGGTTCCTACCTGCTGCTGGTGGGACACATGCTCCAAAGGTATGGCTTTAGCAGAAGATAAAGCCTTCTCTATAGCTTCAAAAGCCTTTCCCCCTTGCTCCGAAGAAGACCTCTGCTCCAAGGAGATGGATGGTTGACTCCTAGCAAGGGGAAACGGCTCCGAAGCAGAAGTGGGAGCCAAGCTGAATCGATCTGAGGCACCGAGAGGGTGGCTCCGTTCTGAAAAAAAGACAGGGTGACTGTCCCCCTCGGAGCTGACTTGAGAGCATCGGCTCCCAGATCCCTCAGCTCCAGACTGAGCCACCGAGGATAGAGTAATCGGTTCCAAGGAAGCGGGTTGGATCCCCAGAACTGATGGGTCCAAGACTGAAGAACCTGAAGTAATAGGCTCCGAGAGTGAAGCAGTTGGAGGAGGAACAGTGGGGGCCAATTTTCTTGCCAGACCTGGATCTGAAAGCAACCTCTTCACCACCCGCTCGATGTCCTCATCTGATCGTGTCCTAGAGGATCTGGTGGAGACAGAAAGAGATCTCCTCCTCTCCAAAATAGGAGATCTCAAATTAGGTGACACAACTTCAATATCAGGTAAAATTTTCGGTACTGAAGGTTGCCTCGGCACTGAGGAAACCGACGGTACCGATGTAGAAGAAGCTGAATCAGAGCCAGAACTCCTTGGCTCCAATGCTTTGGTCTTTTTCAATGGCTTCGAAGCTGGGGCCGAAGATTTTCGCTTTGAAAACTTAGTAGCTGCCTGACCGAGTTCCAGCTGACCCTGGAAGGAACTGGTCATAAAACCCCTATCAATAAGTTTTAATTTCCTCTCATTCAAGACCCTGGTGCTAAACGCATGGCAAAAGGTACAGGGCTCTTGGAAATGAGCTTCACCTAAACAGTACACGCAACTGGTGTGACTGTCTGTCAGAGACATTTTTATGTGAGCATCTGCCGCACTTTTTAAACCCCGAAAGGCGATGATCCTTATGCTCTCTATCCTTTTCTTTAGACATAGTAACAAAAAATATAAACTAGGTAGACAGCAACAATAACAATAATAACTAAATACTAACTACTGACAAAAGATAGTAAGAAGAGAGTTTTTTTTTTTTTTTTTATATCACACACTCAGGGAGGAAAGGCCCTCTAACTTAAATGGGTATTACGGCCCTCAAACTTAAATGGGCCACACAATCCTAGGGGGAAGAATAGGGGTCAGAAACTCTCAAAAACACTCACACAAGAAAAAAGGTATTAAAGACTGTAAAAAGGCTAGTGAAAGTGAAGAAAAAGTACTAAATTTAGTAAATAAACTGTTAGCCAACAAGACAGTAAGACACAATCTCAAAGCTTTCTCGACAAACAAGATCTGGGTAATTGCCGTGAGGCACCATGGGATAGGGGTTAGCCTTGAGCCAGTAAAAGCTCTCGAGCTTTAGTATCGGCTGAGTCGGAGCTGAATATCGGCTCCGAACCCATTCAGCAAGAATTATGGCGAGATAGGACTACATAACATTATTGCATTTATGGGTCCTGACAGTATCTCTGGGTGCATTTTAAAAATAAACAATTGGTGGTAGCAGTGAGGAGCCATTCGTCTAGGTACGGAAACACCTGGAATCATTGACATCTCAGGTGAGCTGTAACCACTGCCATGCATTTGGTGAACACTCTGAGGGCTGTAGTGAGACCAAAGGGCAGTGTTCTGAACTGAAAGTGACTGGCTCTCAGCCAGAAGCGTAAGTGTCTCCTGGAGAGCCTGTCCATTTTGATGTGGTAGTACACATCCTGGAGATCTATTGAGCACATCTAATTGTCTTTCCTGATAAAGGGAAATATTGACTGCAGAGTGATCATTCGGAACTTCGATTTCTTTATGGACTTGTTGAGCCTGCTGAGATCTAGAATTGATCTCCAGTCCCCTGTCTTTTTCAGAACTAAAAAGAATCGAGAGTAAGTTCCGGATCCTATTTGCTCTGCGGGGACTTCTTGGATGACTCTTTTTTGCAGCAATGAGATGGCCTCTGATATTGCATGGTCTAGCTGAATGGGTGGTATGTCTGGTAGAGACCGGTATGTTGGGGGTTCGGAAACAAAGGGGATCAGATAAACTCTGGATATTATGGTGTGTACCCAACGATCTTGTGAAATGGTTAGCCAGGCACTTGGGTACAGCGATAGATGACCCCGACTGCCTCCAGAGATGGACAGTCGGGCAACCCTTCAGGGGGGATGGAAGGGATGATCAGAGAAGGTTTCTCTGTCACCCTGATGCTGTGGACCTCCTCTGCCATGGGGATGGCATCTTCCATTATACCCTCCCCCTCTGCCTCTAGGGGAGGGTTGACCTTATGTCTGAGGGAAACCTTTTTGGAATTTACGGAACCACATTTTCCCTCCCGTATTACCCTTGGGATAGGGCCTGGACAGGAGGGAAAAACAGACTCTGATGGCAGATAAGGTTTTCCCTTCCTGCTCGCACCTAGTCAAAGTCTTTCACCTGGGGTCCAAAAAGAGATGAACTATCAAAGGGGACATTAGTAAAGGAAGACTTGAAGGATTCCATGAAATTACGAAGACGCATCCAAGAATGTCTCCTGAGGGATATTCCTGCTGTGGCTGCCCTACTCGCTCCATCTGCTATGTATGATATCAGCCTCATGGAGGAGTTAGCTATCGATGTAAGGATGGAGAGCTGCGCAAAAACCTTATCCATGGAACCCGGAGCTAACCCTGGAGTGTATCTCCTAACTCCTTCAGGAGATCCCTCTGAAGACAATTAAAATCGGTGAGGGAATTCAATGATCTTAATGTAAATGCCACTGAAGAGAAGGTATGCTTCCTATATCTATCTATCCATCATCCTGGACTCTTTGTTAGGAGGATGGATATTAGAAGATGTTTTGAATAACTCCTTGGTGGCTGCTGCTACCATCATAGCATCAATGGGAACTCCTTTGCTAAGAAAAGTCTTATCCTTAGGTGCTGTCATAAATTTATTTGGCCTTCTTGGGACAGGATCCACTGAGTCTGGGGAGGTCCAGGCTTTCCACGATATGACTCCCAAGAGTTGGTCATAAGGTGGTGTCACCCAGGAGGTGGAAGGTCGAGAATCAAAGGCCTCAAGATACACTGATTCATCCTCAGTAGGGTTAGAGGTCTTCCAATCACCCCTCTGTCTAAGGATTTCTAGGATGTCAGAAAAGGAGACATCCTCAGAGGGGGATCTAGGGGACCCTTCTGATTCCTCTAAATCAGTGTCAGAAGTGACAGACTCAGGTGAGTCAACATGCTTCCACTTACACAGTCTCTTCCGAGGAAGCTCTCCAGTGGGGTAATCTGGGGAGGTCTTGGTAGAGGGGGCAACTGCAATGGGGGCTGCTTGGGCCTCTGGTTCCCTTCACTGTGGGGTTGGCAGGTGGGAAGAGGTTCCTACCTGCTGCTGGTGGGACACATGCTCCAAAGGTATGGCTTTAGCAGAAGATAAAGCCTTCTCTATAGCTTCAAAAGCCTTTCCCCCTTGCTCCGAAGAAGACCTCTACTCCAAGGAGATGAACGGTTGATGCCTAGCAAGGGGAAACGGCTCTGAAGCAGAAGTGGGAGCCAAGCTGAATTGATCTGAGGCACCGAGAGGGTGGCTCCATTCTGAAAAAAAGCCAGGTTGACTGTCCCCCTTGGAGTCGACTTGAGAGCATTGGCTCCCAGATCCCTCAGCTCCAGACTGAGCCACCGAGGATAGAGTAATCGGTTCCAAGGAAGCGGGTTGGTTCCCCAGAACTGATGGGTCCAGGACTGAAGAACCTGAAGTAATAGGCTCCGAGAGTGAAGCAGTTGGAGGAGGAACAGTAGCAGGTAAGGGGGTCGGCTCTGAAGCCTTTGGGTCCAGAGGGGCCAATTTTCTTGCCAGACCTGGATCTGAAAGCAACCTCTTCACCACCCGCTCGATGTCCTGATCTGATCATGTCCTAGAGGATCTGGTGGAGACAGAAGGAGATCTCCTCCTCTCCAAAATAGGAGATCTCAAATTAGGTGACACAACTTCAATAGCAGGTAAAATTTTCAGCACCGAAGGTTGCCTCGGCACCGAGGAAACCGACGGTACCGATGTAGAAGAAGCTGAATCAGAGCCAGAACTCCTTGGCTCCAATGCTTTGGTTTTTTTCAATGGCTCCGAAGCTGGGGCCAAAGATTTTTGCTTTGAAAACTTAGTAGCTGCCTGACCGAGTTCCAGCTGACCCTGGAAGGAACTGGTCATAAAACCCCTATCAATAAGTTTTCATTTCCTCTCATTCAAGACCCTGGTGCTAAATGCATGGCAAAAGGTACAGGGCTCTTGCAAATGAGCTTCACCTAAACAGTACACGCAACTGGTGTGACTGTCTGTCAGAGACATTTTTTTGTGAGCATCTATCGCACTTTTTAAACCCCGAAAGGCGATGATCCTTATGCTCGCCATCCTTTTCTTTAGACATAGTAACGAAAACTATAAACTAGGTAGACAGCAACAATAACAATAATAACTAAATACTAACTGCTGACAAAAGATAGTAAGAAGAGAATTTTTTTTTTTTTTTTTTTTTTATATCACACACTCAGGGAGGAAAGGCCCTCTAACTTAAATGGGTATTACGGCCCTCAAACTTAAATGGGCCATACAATCCTAGGGGGAAGAATAAGGGTCAGAAACTCTCAAAAACAGTCACACAAGAAAAAAGGTATTAAAGACTGTAAAAAGGCTAGTGAAAGTGAAGAAAAAGGACTAAATTTAGTAAATAAACTGTTAGCCAACAAGACAGTAAGACACAATCTCAAAGCTTTCTCGACAAACGAGATCTGGGTAATTGCCGTGAGGCACCATGGGATAGGGGTTAGCCTTGAGCCAGTAAAAGCTCTCGAGCTTTAGTATCGGCTGAGTCGGAGCTGAATATTGGCTCCGAACCCATTCAGCAATAATTACGGCGAGATAGGACTACATAACATTATTGCATTTATGGGGCCTGACAGTATCTCTGGGTGCATTTTAAATAGCATGAAGCATGATTAAACCATACCCTAACAACACTGTTCACTCAGCCTCCATACAGGTTTTGTACCAAGCAAATGAAGAACAGCTACAGTCATTCCCTTACATAAAGGAGGACTTCCACAGACCCAAGCAATTACAGACACATAAGTCTGACCAGCCTCATATGCAAAGCCATAAAAAGACATAATGGAATTAATCAATCAGGACATATGGAACTTCCAAACACTGGTTCCATCTCAGTTTGGATTCAGTAGGGTGGGCCTTGCTTACTCAACCTGGTGGATTTTTTCTGAAAAGGTCATCAAAGCAATGGATGAAGGAAAATGGCACACACCGGATACCTTGACCTGGCCAAAGTTTTAGACACAAATCCCCACTCAGGCAAAGTAGAAAAGCTAAATAAACTGGAATTAAACCCCTATGTCCAAAACCACCAAGCACCAAAGGAAAAAGACACAAAATGACTAAAACCAGTAAAATTTCCATCCTTTAATGGAATCACAAAGTCTCTAGCACCTCGGCAATCAGCCTTCCAGGAGATAATACCAGTAAAAAAGAACACACCTTATATAACAACATCAATTAAATCATAAAACAATGCTGGCTTGAATCAGGAATGCAACTGGAAATATCTTCTGTGATGTAATAATTTTATTTAATTTTATTGATTAATTGTTTTATGATTTAATTGTTGTTATATAAGGTGTGTTCTTTTTTTACTGGTATTATCTCCTGGTAGGCTGATTGCTGAGGTGCTAGAGATTTTGCCATTCCATTAAAAGATAGAAATAAACCCCTATGTCAACTACTGGACTGATAAATGACTCACAAACAGGACAAAGATAATCAAAATAGGGGAAGTTACCTCCACAAAGAGACCTGTCATCAGTGGAGTCCCCAGGGTTCTGTGCTGGGACTTCCTGTTTGGCATCTACTTTTCTGAAGTAAAAGCCAGTACCAAACATATCTGGCTGACTAAGTCTGCAGATGACTACAAGCTAGGGACACTCATTAAACCCCCCCAAATGACTTAACCATCCTGCAAGAAGATTTGTCTCAAATAAATAACTGGTGTCAGACTCATGGTCTGAAACTAAATGCCAAAAATGCATTATTGTATCCTTTTGAAAGTCATTTACCCCAGGGAACTACTACATTGATAAAAGTCCCGTAAGAATAACCCAGCTATTTGGGATTTGAGAACATATGCAGACAATGACATAAAGTTTGACCAACATGTGTCTATTTTTGTAAGGAAATCCTTCAATATTGCACAGCTTATAAACAAAGGGATTGTGTTTAAATCCAGGGGAAGTCATTATCCCCTTTACTTAGCCCACATTAGGCCAGTCAATGAATATAATGCCCCCTTTAGCATGTATCTGCCCTGACACATGCAAAAACGGGAATGCCCACAAAGCTACCTTACTGAAAGGGTACAAGGCTTAAACAATGTCTCCTACATGGACCAGTTCAAAACTCTGTCACTATATTTGGTATCCTACAGACGGCTAAGAGGTGACCTGTGTCTGGCATACAAGGCATCCTCCAACCCATTACTGATGGATTTATTGCACATCAGAAATATCTTCTTCCACAGCATCAACAGAATGGTTTAGAGGGACAGGTATATTTCACAGAGGATACCGCTGCTGTGGAACAGACTCCCACCCACAGAAAAAAAAAAGAAAAAGCAAAGTTCACCCAGTCCACTTTCAAGCAGAACTTAGATTAATGGATGGAAACAGAAAATATACCCCATGACTGCCTCCTGTACTACTAATGAACAGATGCAGCTGCTAAATGCTTTATTCCATGCATGGGCCCCTTCAAATTATCTATGGTATGATCTCAGTTATTCTCACTATAGGTAATGCATAATAACTGAGCATAGGATGGGTAAGGTCAATCTATAGCCAAATAGGATAAGTTATTTTGAGCACAAAAGGAAAATTGGTCAGGCTTAAAATAGCCTGCAAGGGCAGCTAGCATAGTACTTACCTATAAACCTATCAACTTATGAAGAAAAAGGGTCTATATTACAAGACCAAAAGAGCAGAATCGTGAACACCTAAAGAGCGAGAAAAACAGAACCTCGAAGTGTTGTTTGTCAGATCGCGGTACAGTGAAGATTGGAATATTTGACCTTTCCTCACTGTAGTGCGATCTTGGAGTTAGAACATATATTTTGTGGGGGGTGCAACCCCCTACAATAACAAGTTCTAGGTTCCGTATCTTTTGCTCTTTAGGCATTCACGGTTTTAATTTTTTGGTCTTTTAATATAGACCCAAGATAAAGGTATGTGTGTGTGTGTGTGTGTGTGTGTGTGTGTGTGTGTGTGTGTGTGTGTGTGTGTGTGTGTGTGTGTGTAGGTGTGCATGTGTGTGTGTCTTTATTTCTGAAATCATCAACTAAATGTATGCTACTGTAGGTAAACATCATGACATATTTCTCTTAAAAGCTTTCTAGAAAATTCAAAGCATTTCATATTGACGTATACCTTTAATCTAAGCAACACCAGCAGGTTTACATGACATTTTTGATGGCATATATTTTGTCACTTGATTAAAAAAAACATGCATATTTGTCACTTTTTTTCTGACAAAAAAACACAGATTTTGTCAAATATACAAGCAATGTTTTCTTATGAAGTCATAACTACAAGTTTCTATGAAACTGATACTTTTGTCTTTTTAAATGCATAGCAGAAAATGTTTGTGACACATGCCAAGTGGCATCCACACATCTGAGATGCTGTCATCATCTTGCCATTAGTTCTGTTTACTTATACAATGTATTATATAGAGATCAGTCTACATCCGTCTCATCCAGAAAAGTTGATAATATGTTGAAGAAATAAGATGTATTGGCTTGATACTTATCAGCGGTCCAGAATTTTGCAGAATGTCCCTGATTTTGCCTCATATTTTTTGCCCTGTCCTCTGTAAAATTGTTGATTATCTGGTAAGTTGGAATCACTATGGAATACCGAAATCCCACAATCCCGAGACTCTGAATCCCGAGGACCAGAATCTTGAGATTGCGGAGTCTCGAAACTTAAAAAAAAAAGACAAGTAAAACATACAACTAACTATTCTAACGTGTATACAGGGGGACAAGCCCCTCACACCCCCCACATGGAGGGCTGTGCCCCCCACACCCCCTGCAACTTAAATATACTAACTCTGAGATCACACTACAATGGAGTGAATGGCAAAGTTCTCGTTTTGCACTGTACATCAATCCCCATTCACTACGTTTGAGATTCTGCAATCTCAAGATTCTGGTCCTCAGGATTCAGAATTTAAGGATTTTGGAATTTCGGTATTCTGTAGTGATCCTGGTAAATCACTGAGGATTACAATCCATCAGTAATGCTAGTCATTAGCATTTCATACTATTTACTGTGCACAAAATGCATGTTGATGCAAAACCTTTTCTATTAATGTTTTAGATGAATTAGAATACTATTCAAAAAATTTCTCTGACTATGGTAATTGTCCCCCCCATCATTTTTGGCTTTGTCCAGAATTCTTGGGTAAATAAGTTGAGAGACATGATCAGTATTTATAGGCAGGGTCAATCTGAATTCAAAATAGCCATAAGAAATTGACAAACTGCAGCCCTTGCAGAACAATCAGTTTACAAAAAAATGTAACTATCAGTTACTTCATATTAATGAATGAAAGCTGTAGATCAGTATGTGTGGATTTACCTTTAAGAAGCTACCCAAGGGCTTGCACTAGAGTATAAATACTGAGCACATGCAAGTCTGACTGCCATTTTGTAGTTAGCTGTTGAGATGTGAACATGTATGTATGTAAGCTCTATTTGTTAGTTAGTTTGTTCATATTTAAAGATGCTGCTACTCATCCTGATGTATTTATATACATATTAAAGCATCTGAACAAAGCCCTAAACCTTCTTATTACTTGTAATAGAGAAACGAGTGATATGGTGTCAGAAGTGGCATGTTTAAAGGACATGAAGTCAGAACCGGCATATCTGAAAGGGCCTGAAGTCAGAACCAGCATACTAAAGGGGCATGACATTTAAAATAGCTTGGTGAAAACAATTTAAGGCACTTATCCAGATGTTGATTTGTTATTTTAATAAATCATTGTGTCAGTGAGCCAGTTTTGGTGTGCCTGAACCACTTCTTTTATTTTATTTGGCTTTATTTATATTTTTTGCGGTTGTTCCTGGTATTCTGACTTATCCAGATGTTGGTGGAATATACAGCAGTGGACCATCCCAAAACTGTGCATACTTCATAAAACAGGTCAGAAATGCATTTCAGGTATTAAATCTTGCTCAGCACTATTTCTTTTTCACATTATATGAAACGAGGCATACAGAGCGGTCTAAATAAATTTTGTGTAAACCAATATGTATGATATTGATAATAATATTCACATTACTACAGAAAATGTTTGAAATAAAGTCCGAATTACATAAAAAGAATAAAATTAGGGGAAATGACCACATTTTCACAAATCATGTGGATTTTCATATTAAGCAAAGGTATCCGAGTTTTCAGAAACATATAAAGTGTTTGCATGTTTGTGCAGTGTTACAATAAAGCTATTTCACAAAGTACACCCGTTGCAAGGCATATTTCACAAAGTACAGCCATTACAGAGCATATTTCTCAAAGTAAAGTATTTCAGTGCATTTGAATGTTGTTACAAGCTCACAGAACAGTTTGTTCATACATAATTACAAGGGCCACATTTTCAGTGTGTTTGTGCATACTTTGTGGGCATGGCAGATGGATTTTGAAAGCCGAGTGCACTTGTGCTTGACAGTAATATTGCTAGGAATCGGAGAGTGTTTGAACAAGGGTATGGCATTTTCATACAGGCTGCATTTTCTGATAAATTAGCTGGGTCACAAGCTATAGAAAGGGAGGGTTCATTTGTATGCACCTGCTATTTATGCTGGAGAAGGAAAAAAACATCATACTGTTGTACAGGCTGAGTCAAAGGAGTGCTTAAAATGTAAATTTAGAGAAATGTGTAATCCAGACAAATGTTACAATGGAAAGGCACCCATTGTACACAAGGAATCAAAAAAGCCTGGTGAAACCTTTGCAGTGTATATAACTGAACTGAGAAATGAAGCTAAAACGTGCAGATTTGTTGACTTAAGAGATGAGTTGATAAATGACAGACGTGTGGTATAAAAGCTGAGGCTATGAAAAAGATTTTGCTTTGCAACGGTGATTTAACTTTGAATAAGGCCATTGAGATTTGTCAGATATACGAGCTTACAGAAAAATACACAAATATGCTTACTAATGAGAGCAGCTCTAGAAGGTACAGTGATAAAGCTGTTGATACAGACTAATAAACGTACACCTCATGTTGAATATTCATGACAATACAAATTACTGGCATGGATATATATATATATATATACATATACATATATATATATATATATACATATACATAAAAGAGTCCATCATTAATGAACACTTAATAAACTGCACTCATCTTTTCTGCTTGTAGTAAAGCATTTACATGGAATTTTAGTGTTTTTTTTTAATTAGTTTTCATTTATCTTTTGAATTTCAGTTTAAGGAGGATTTTAACCGTTTTGTACCATCTTTTTTATAGAATCACATTACTTTTCTACTGCTTCGTGCCTGCTTGCTTGGTCTTAATTTCAAAGCTCATGTTGATAGTATGCAGCACATGATTAAAATAAATAGGCCCAAGCACATGGCAGCTATAACCCCTGCAGCACCTACTAGTAAACCCCAAAACTTTCTAGCACATTCTTTACTTTGCACACTCAAAGTATGGGCCACCATGCACATTCATTGCCAACTGCCGTAATTGTGGTGGAAGTCATGAATCTAAAAGAGAAAAGTATTTAGCATTTGGTCAACAATGCCACAAATGTAATAAATGGAATCACTTCAAAAGATTTTGCAAATGAGGGGGGGGCGGAGCCTAGATGGCACTGAAAGCAGCACTTTTTAGAGCTCCTTAAAACTACTTTAAATAACAGGAAATTATTATTTTTTTTATTTTGGGGAAAACAGTTAATTATAGTCCCTTAGTATTTTTATTACTAGTATTTCAATTTTGGAATATTTTCTTCAAGAATTTCCTGTCAGAAATCACTGGAGTTTTTAAAAATAATTTGGGAAGATGAGTGGCTCAAAGAACTCACATGCAGAATCTACTCTGAGGAAAGAAATTCAATTGATATCTTCAACTTTACAAGAACTATCTATTAAAATGGACATTTTTAAAGACAACTTAGAAAACCTGAGAGAAAGTTGTCATACTCAAACTGAAACTTTTAAAAAGCTTATCCAGCAACAGCAAGTCAAAATATTAAACATTGAAGAGTCCTTATCTGATATAGATGGAAGGCTCAAACAGGAGGAAACCCAGGGTGATTTTCTTCAGCAACAAAATAAATGGCTTATTAACAAACTGGAAGATATGGAAAATAGAGAAAGGAGGACTAATGTGAGAATCTTTGGTTTACTGGAAAAATCTGAAGGAGATGACATAATTTCTTTCCTTAATTCATGGTTACCTGACATCCTTGAACTAAAAGAAGGTTTCTCTTATGGTATAGAAAGAGCCCATTGAGCCATTGGGAAACCCATTCCTACATCTTCAACATCCTCATCCAGGTCAGTCATGGTTAAATTTCTCTCTTATCTAGATAAAGAGCTTGTTCTGAAATGTGCTTGGAGAAAGTTCCCTCTAAAGTATAAGCAAAATCTAATTAGATTTGACAATGACTTTTCCTCCAGAGTCTTAGAAATGAGAAAGAAAGCCTGGCCACTGGTAAAGTTACTCAAACAAAATAAAATAAAAGCACAACTAGCATATCCTGCAAAAATAAGGATTTTCACTTCAAATGAAACAAGGACATTTAATGACATCGAAGAAGCAATAACTTTCATAAAGAACAATAATTTGGTCACAGTTCTGGAAGAAATGGACTGGTCTCTTACTACAACATTAAAAAGATCCCCTGAGAAAAATAATTGGATTGATGTAAAGAAAAAAAAGCAAAGAACTGACTCAAAAAGTATTCCTTCTACTGCTTCTCTCAAAGAATCAACTAAAACTAAAAATTCAGGCTAAAGGTAACACATATGTATTTGTCTACTTATATTTCAAGCTACTCACAAAATATCTGTCAGTAATATGAATACTCCCTTCACATACAATAGACTTAATGATTGCTTTATTGTGTGATGGTGAAGTATAAAAATGAGGGTTGGGGAGGGAATATTTAATATTAATGTAACGTACTACAAATACTGACTGTACAAAGTGTTTAAATCTAATAAGCAAGGATCGTTATTGGCATGCAAGTTTTAAATATGTTTGACTCATTTGAATCATTTGCAATGAAACACGAATTAATTCAGCCTAGATAATGAATATATCCTGTTGAATTATTTGTCAAATATTGTTATAGATTTCACTTAAAGGTTCTGCTTCTCACAAAAAAGTGAAGACAAGCTTTTGTTACACGAGACACGTAGGGAAGCTTCACTGCTTAGTCCGCGAGCTCCCTTAGTGTACTGTACGCACTATCGTAAAGGCTGAATGCTCGTTTGATAAAGTAAAGTGCCAAAACACAATAAACACAACACAATATATCGCTGTTAAGTCATTATACTTTCTAATTTAATATATGTATTAGGAACACAGTTTTAAGCCATCATGAAGTGTTTATTTGAACATCTACCTTCCATCTTAAAGATATGTGACAAAACCCCTTTAACACAAGTGTTGTATTAGCAAATCCTTTCTTTGTTTAGTTGTCAAATAATTTTATAGCCAGTGAAAAAACAAACATAAAGTACTGGAGTCCGGATTATCTTACTACCGGACATGATGTTGACGCAACCGCACGATTCTAGTGTGTAATCACATTACGCTTCCTTATGGCCTTAAAGCGACAGTACCTCTGTAAATAGGATAACTACTCAATATATATACTGTATGAAAGAAGGGATGGAAAGAAGGTATTACAAGGCATGAATATATTACAGCTTATTGTTAGATATTATAACACAAAAATAAAGGAATACATTTATACATATAAAAGTAGAATATTCAGCATTAGACCCATGGTTAGATACTTTGAAGTTCTCCATGAATCTGCATTATTTAGTTAATAAAGAAAAGAAATGACTTAAGAAGTATGCATGTCACCATATTCAATGAAGTATCAATGGAAGTTTTGGTATACTTAGAAACAGTTACTTGACTAGATGAGAAAGAATATGTAAGACATAATCTGATACTGGGTCTTTACAAGCTTGCAATAAGACAAATCTCATATATATTGTATTGAACTATAGCTTATTATAGTACAAACAGTGAATAGCTTGCAAAATATTATTATTTCAGACAAGCATGTCTAACCTGCAAGAATACATTATTAATGGAATTTTTCTGCTGAAAATGAATAGTTGTAAGGGCACTCGCACTATGAAACTAGCTAAATGAATATTTCATCTGTTTATCATTGTCATTATCTAACTTACAGCTACTATTAATGTTTGGTCATTGAAATGCAATTCTAAATTGATTTGTTTCTTAGAATTGATATTATACGAATGTAAAATAGAAATTTAAGACCGTGCTCAACACATGCAATAGAATTTTTAAGGCTATTAGTAATTTAATATCTAACGAACTTTCTATTGAAATTTAAGGCTGTGTAACAAACATGATATAGAGCTCTGCATGTGTAATTGTTGTATAGCATAGCCTTGAGCAGCATTGTCTATGCTTTGGAATTCATATATATGCAAAACTTGTAGTTCAGAAATTTAAACTAATCCATAACAGCGATGACAGATGTTAGAAATTGTTTAATTCTCTGAGTTTTAAATTGTTACTAGTGTAAACAAATTGCACAACACTGACTAAAGTATGCTCTATAAGGCAGTTACGAAATGAACTGGTCATTACATAGATACTCATAAGATGGAAAGGAAATGGATTATCGAACACATTACATGATAATTTACTTATGTTATATAAATACTTTATTAAAAAGGAATTATACCTGAATCAATGCACATGATGTAATAAATGATAAAACTTAAATGCTTGAAATCTACACCAGGTTATTCTGCAGCAAGCACATCTCTAAATAACTTTGATTGAACTAATCACATATGTTTGACTTGATCAATTGCAACCTCCAGAATAATATGCAAAGGAGCCTCTAATTTTTCATTAATGTTTGGTTCAATTTCTGCAACGAAGGTTAATCTTCTTGAGCTTCTTAGTTCACTTAGATTGGGAATGTTATACATTCCATGTTTGTTAAAAGATTATTTTAAATATTTGTTTAGATGCATGTAAAAGGTCTACTATTATACATTTGTTGATTTTTTTCTTCTGACTTCATTCAATTTTTATTTTATATAGTTTAAAAGGAAGTAACAGCCTCACCACTGAATTCAATGTATTTATGGAGATTATACAACAATTAAATGACAAAATATACTATCATCATTTCAATCAAAACTCTTTAAGTACAAATTAATGAGATGGACACAGTATTACTCTCATTAAATGTAAATGGTTTAAATTATCCTAGGAAAAGATCTAACTTACTTAAATACCTAAAAATAAATAAAGCACAAGTGTTTTTTCTACAGGAAACTCACTTTAAAGCTAATGATAATTTCACTTGGAACCCAAATTACTTCCTAAAGCTATCTAATTCATCATATAGTAAAAAAACAGGGGGGTATTAATATTATGGAAGAAAAATATTATTAATCCGCAAGTTTTATTTAACTATGAAGACAAAGAGGGACTTTTATCAATAGTAATAGTAAGATATAGTAATAGAATCTGGACATTGGTGAATTTGTATTGGTTTCCGGGTATATGTATAGAAACTATTAGAAAACACATAGAACTTATTAACAAAACATCTAAAGGTGACTTAATTTTGGGAGGTGATTTTAACTGCATCTTAGATTGCCAGGAGACTACCAACAAAATATCTTTTCGTATCACATCTACAGGGAGAACTCTTAAAAAAATGGATAGATAACTTGCAGTTATTAGACTCATTTAGTCTTAAGAATGAAAGTTCATTACTATTCTCCCATAGTGATTATAGATTTAACACTCAAACAAGAACTGATAAAATATATGTATCTCATGATTTAAAAATGAAAATATTGCATTTGTCTATAATCCTCTGTCCCCGTCTGACCATAACTTGCTTATTCTTAGAATTCAAATGGATTTCAAAAGATTGATAATCACCAAGAGAATTTCAGCATATTTTACTAAATTAAAAGAGTTTAAGCCATTGTTAGATTTGGAAATAAAATATTTCTTGGATAGAAACTATACTAGTGGCATAAATATAGTTATTTTATGGGATTCTCTAAAGACATATCTTTATGGCAAAATGATTTCTTGGTATAATAATAAAGCAAAGGAATGGGAATCAGAGCTAACTAACATTCAAAAACAAATCATAGAAACTGACATAAATGTGTTAGAAGACCCTGTTGTAAAAAAAGGAGATTGAAAAAATAAATAAAAAATATAATGATATCTTATTGCATAAAACCAATTTGGCCTTAGAAAAAATAAAATTAAATTCTTATTCAATCTCTCCCAAATATATGCATAATATAGCTATGAGATTAAAAAGATCTTCCAATGCAAATAATATTACAAACATAATTCATGAAGGGGATAACAAGAAAAAAGTTTCAGATATAAGTGAAATTTTGGATGCTTTTAAATTTTATTTCACAAAACATTATAACAATAATGACCCACTTCATAACAATACAAACATATGCCTAGATAACTTAAATTTAAATAAAATACCAGAGAGCAAAAACATGAATATTCAAAAATAAATTATGATAGAAGAAATTAATGAGAAAAGTAAAAGAGGTAAAAATAATAAAACCCCAGGCATAGATGGAATCATTATGGAAATTTATAAACTATTCCCATCATCTGTCATAACAATACTACAAAAGGCACTAAATGGAACATACTCACAAGGCACAATTCCACCATCATGGAGATACTCATTGATTACACCTATTTTAAAGGAAAATAAAAATCCCACTTCATGTAGCTAATATAGACATATTTCACTCCTTAATAATGACTACAAAATTCTTATGTCTATTCTGGTCAATAGGATCAAACAATCTCTAACTAAAGTCATTAGTGATGACCAAACAGGGTTTATTTACAACAGATGCACCCATAATAACATACATAGAATCTTAACCACTATAGATATTTTAAATAAAGACACAGCTGAAGCATTAATAGTGACACCTGCGGTGGTGGTGCTGCGGTAGCGTTGCCACCTCACAGTTAGACGTTGCACATTCGATTCTCAGTTAGAGCATCTTCTGTGTGTCGACATGTGTGAATGGGCACTCCTTCGTTGAAGGTTGTGCATTAGGCCCAGCAAGCCAGCACATAAAAATCTACTGCCAATCATTAGTGGACCAGAGTTCCACTGTGGCGACCCCTAACCGAGAAAAGCCGAAAGACAGTAGATATTGAAAAAGCATTTGTTTCATTAAATTGGAATTACCTATTCAAAGTTTTACAAATTTATAATTTTCCTACACAATTCATCGCTATAATAAAGAATATATATAGAGACAACCTGGCATATGTAAAATTAGGTCCATTCACATCGGAAGCAATTAAAATTATTAAGGGTACCAAACAAGGATGCCCCATGTCTCCAATGTTATTTGCCCTAGCAATTGAACTTTTTTCCTCTGAGATTCGTTCAAATCTCATAATTAAAGGCATTAACATTTATAATAAATGTAACTCCAAAATAATGTTATTTGTTGATGATATTTTACTTACCTTGTCAAACTCAGATGAGTCTCTATGTGAATTAAACTCTATTGCTGAGAAATTTCATCAGATCTCAGGTCTAAAAATTAATGCTTATAAATCGAATCACATACTATTAAATAATAAAAATAAATAAAATACTAACATAAATCAAATACTTGGTAAACAAGTTTCCTCTTTAGAATATTTAGGGATTGTTTTATGTGAAAATCCAGAACTAACTTTATCTACAAATTACAACAATATTCTGAACACCCTAAAATTATCAATAGGAAAATGGAATAAGCTGTATTTAACCTTTGAAGATAGATTACAGTTAATAAAAATGGTCATTCTCCCAAAGGTAAACTACATTACACAAGCTATCCCTATAATTCCTAGCAAAAATATCTTAAAAGATTTAAATAGAATCATTATAAGTTTTCTTTGGTACCCCCCCCAAAAAAACAGAATAGCTTATCTGAACCATATTAGGCCCTGGGAGATGGGAGGTATTAACTTTCCTGATTTAGAAACTTATATCAAAGCATCCATTTTCAAAACAATAGTAAATTGGATAGATCCAAAATTTTCCTCAGCATGGAAAACATTACATACTGTTATTTTTCAAGAGGAATGTAAATTAGCAAAAAAATATACAACTAAATGAGCAGAATAATAAGCTCTGTTGCTTTATTTGTGTTAACTTGCTACTGCTTACCTAGAGCAGGCTTTAACTGTTTTCATAGTTATTTACTGCATTTTTTATTATCTTCACTTAAAAGTACATTTTAGTCGAAATTAGTCTAATTCAAGTCGAAAAGTGTTTGTTTGCTGTTTAATTTAATTGTTTGGCTGCCCACTAAAGTGTGCTAGCCTGTACTACTGACTTATTGCCTTTTGTGCGTTTAGCGCAGAGTTGCCACTAGAGCACCATCGGGCAGTGCCGGTTAAACAAGGTTAAACTATTTCTGGCTCCGTAAAGTCTGCTCTTCATTTTTTCCCTTAGAACTGCTCTACTTGTAATCTAAACAGTCTATTCTCTATCTGTAAAGCTCAGCACTTGTTCCTAAAGCATTTTTTAGTCAGGTAAAGCACTTCTATATTATACAAAGTACTTCACTAGCTTAAAACCCCTTTGAGTACCACTCCTACAGGTCCTTTCTGACTCAGTAACACAGCAAACTTTTTCATTACTTCTAGCATGTCAAAGGGTCAGTTGCTAGCTCTCCTGCTCAGCTGGTGAATCTAGAATATTGAGGCAATGTTACAATTGCCTCATGTACACAGACAACCCTCTCCTCCTCCCACAAAACACAAATACATGCGAGATGCAACTATATAGCTAAACTGGAGGCTGAGCTCTCTCAACTCAGGACTGGCAAAACCAGACAGGAGGAGAAGGTAACCACACACACCATAAACCCAGTCTCACATAGAACTATCACAACTACAAATCAAACACATAAACACACAAAGACATACTCGGAGGCACTGATCAAAAATCTACCAAAACAGCAGAGGCCTCCAAAGCAGACACCCAAACAACTGCCACCTCATGACATAACACAAGCAGCACATAGATCACAAAGTCAGTGTGCAAATCAGTCACAGCCCTTAAGGCCAAACACAATGCCAGACACACTTGTCATAGGTGACTCCATAGCCAGACACACTGACGTCCCACTCACCAGACTGAACAAGGAGAAGGTCACAGTAAGCTGCCTGTCGGGTGCTAGAATCCGCCACATAACACAAGCAATCAGGTCACTCCACAGCAAGTACAAGTATGACTCAGTCATTGTCCATGCCGGTGTGAATGACCTGAGCCTGGACTACATGAAAAGAGACATAAAGGAGCTCTCAGATTATGTAGCCCAGGCTGGTATGACCCTGACCCTGAGCAGTATCCTACCTTCACCAAGAATGATGCCACAATACAGAGACAAAATTATCAGTTTTAATAATTGGCTTAATTTCTGGTGTCATTCTAAGGGGATCCAATGTCTGTCTGCCTGGAATGACATGCTTGACGATGGCTTGCACCTGTCACCCCTGGGTTTCTGGATATTGGCAAAGGCTCTTGCCACCCCCATAGTGCCTTTTTTAGACAAGACTCAAATTCTAAACCCACCACCCTAGAAAACAATAATGGAAAAAAACTAAGGGTAATGCTGCTCAATGCCAGAAGTCTAAATCTCATGATGCATGCCCTCGAAGCCCTCCTCAGTATGGAGAACATCGATGTCTGTGCTGTGACTGAAACCTGGTTCAAGGCTCCTGAGACCCCCCCCCCCCGGCACTATCAGGTTTTACCTCATATCATGAAAGGAGGTGTATCCATATTCATCAAGGATACCCACACCTCCAGGCTGGTGGCAACTCACGAAGCATCAGAGACCATTCAGGTGCAATTAACCATAGGCAAAACTGCTCTACAGTTTGTAGCATGTTACAGGCCACCCTCTCAAACTCAGGAACCCCACACAGCCTTCCTGAAGACACTGGAGAGTATAAATGTCTCTCCAAACACCATCATATTGGGTGACTTCAACTACCCAAACATAGACTGGGAACATTACTCAAGCCCCAATACCCTAGCCCAAAGGTTCCTGGAGTTCATAAACTCAAATGCTATGGAACAACTTGTCACCATTCCCACAAGAGGTGAAAATATACTAGACCCGATCATCACAAACATGGGGACAAAATGCTCCACAGGAAGTATATCCCTCATTGGTGAGATCAGACCATAACCTAATCTCACTGGAGATCCACATCCCGCCCCCACCCCCAACAAAAAAGACCACAGTGAAGAACTTCTCAAAAGCCAACTTCACACTTAAGACTGGTGTGGTATCCTTCAAGGCCCCTGAGCCATTGGAAAGCACAACCCACGCTGCTGAATCCCTTACAAATGCTTTCTCCAGGATTGCATGGATCAAGCAAACCCAAGTAAAATCAAGACCCTTTCCACCAAAGGCAAGCACCCGATCTGGTGGACCCCAGCCATAAACAAACTTTACAACAAGAGGAGAAAGCTACTACAAGATAGAGCAAAATCCCTAAAAGGGAAGACATCTCTGATCAATACTAGTAAAACCCTATGATCACTCATAAAATCATCCAAGGCCAACTTTGAGAGAAAAATCGCCAAGGACTCAAAAGACAATCATAAGGCCTTCTTTAGCTATGTTAGAAATCTGGGTGGAAACTCCCAGATATGCTCAGAATTAGTCCAAAATGATACAAAAATCACTGAACCCACAGACATTGCAAACATACTGGCAGACAGGTTCAGTGAAAAAAGGAGAAATATCTGTCCCAGCAGAGTGTAGCCTCCCAATCATCTCAAATGCCCAGGTGAGAGCTGCTCTCTAAAGCTAAAAACACAGCATCAATGGGACTGGATGGTGTCCCCAGCTGTGTGCTACACGAACTCAATGAGGAACTAAACCCACACATAAGGCTGCTGTTTAATCTTAGCTTTACCACAGGATAAAGAGTGGCGTGACGCAACTGTGGTCCCACTCCACAAAGGCGGTGCTTCTACGGACCCTGGTAATTAAGCCTGGTCTGCAAAGCTATGGAGAGGATCATAATGCAACTCATAAATAAAGACATAGGGGACCTACAGACATTGGATCCTATCCAATTCGGCTTTGTCAAGGGCAGATCATGCCTCTTGAACTTGGTTGACTTTTTTGAAACAGTCACCAAGGCCATTGATGAGGGTAAGGCAGTTCACACAGCCTACCTTGACCTTGCAAAAGCTTTTGACACAATACCCCACTCGGGTATCATAGAAAAGCTCACCAGCTTAAATGTAAACCCATATGTCACAAGATGGGTTGCAAACTGGCTCAAGGACAGAACCCACAGGGTTAGAGTTGCTGCTGCCATGTCAGACTGTGTCCCACAGGGCTCAGTCCTGGGCCCTCTTGTTCTGCATCTACTTTTCAGAAGTGCAGGCAAACATAGGAGGATTGTGGCTGACAAAGTTTGCAGATGACTGCAAACTGGGTGCCATAGTTGAAAATCCATCAGACACAGATATCCTTCAGAGAGGTCTCATAGAAACGGATAACTGGTGCCAGAGCCTTGGCCTTAAGCTAAACGCCAAAAAATGTATAGTCATACCCTTTGGTAAAAACAAGGTAACCCCAAGTTACCACATAGGTGGCAATCCATTAAGCACAGAAGAGGTTATCAGGGACCTGGGGACCCAAGTTGACAGTAACCTTTCTTTTGACACTCACATTGCCAAAGTGGTTAGGAGGACCTTCTGCATTGCCCACCTGATTATGAAGGGATTCACATCCAGATCAAGGGAGGTCATCGTTCCCCTGTACTCTTCACTTATCAGACCAATGATTGAGTACAATGCCCCATTCGGAATGTATCTTACCCGACACCTGCAGCAATTGGAAAGACCCCAAAGTTCCTCACCAAAAGGATAAAGGGCAAAATATGCCATATGCTGCCCGACTGAAGAAACTCCAGCTCTATTCAGTTGCTCAGAGGTGACCTGTGCCTGACATACAAGGCCATGTCCAACCCGGAATTAATGGACATGCTCCACCTCAAAAAATCCAAATCCACCAGAGCCACAAGAGCAAGAGACTTAAACCTCAACACGGATATAAATAGGACATGCTGGAGGGACAGATTCATTACCCAGAGACTCCCTATGCTGTGGAACAGAATCCCGGTCCATGTGAGACAGAGCACCTCACTGGCTCTGTTCAAGAGGAATCTTGACCAGTGGATGGGAGATCGTTTACCCCGGGGATCATCTCTGTATCACTGCTGGACAGAGGCACGGCAAACTAATGGGTATAGTATTCTTCAACCTAAGGGGGTGGTGAAAGCCACACAACTCTGGCTAGGCTTATAAATGCCCTAGGGCAGATAGCCTAGTATGAACCTATGAACCTATGAACCTATGAACCTATGAACAACTGCACCAAGCCTTCTAATCTAAATTATATAAATTACATTTACAATACTTTTCGGAGTTTTGTAAATAATAACGTTGATATCAAATTATGGTTCCAGTTATTAACTCCATTTAAAATTATAAAACACTTTTTCAACAACATTCCTACAGATATCCTTAACTCATGGAAGAGAAACACTTCATATGTTGGTATCAATGTATAGAAAATCTAATAAATTCAGACATGAATCAGTTAATTAATGCATTTAATTTATCAAGCACTGACTGACTAGCTCTCAATACACTAATAGCTTATGCAAAAGATTTATGTAGAACAATAGATAATTCCTCATTTAGTTCCATGCCCAAATTTATATTTCATTTATATGGAATAATATATGGAGACTTTAATTCGACAAATTTGATTTCAAACTTATATAAAATTATCATCAACTATAAAACAAAAGCAAATCAGAAATTTTGGAATTTCATCACTAAAGATCATACATTATTGTTATCAAATGAGACCAAAAAAGATATATTATATTCTATAAAGTTAACCTCAAATATCCAATGTTGGAAAATCTTTGCATGGAAGCTCCTTCACAGAGCCTTTTACACTCCAAGTAAAATAGTTAAATTTAATAACATGAATGAAACATTATGTTGGAGGTGTTCATTAAAATGTAATGCAGATTGGTCTCATATTATGTATGAATGTTCTTATATAAAGAAATTTTAGGAAGATATTGGTGAATTTTTGCAAGCCATTTATACTGATTCTTTTATTTTGTCAAAGTTATTAATTCTCCTGAATATATATGAAGCCACTGCAATGAAAAGGAAAGACCGGTATCTTCTTTGGACTATAATGGCAGTATAAAAAAAATGTATCACAAGGAAATGGAACTTAACTATCAGTCCAACTTTTGAGGATTTTCTAACTCTGTTGAAAGAGGTAGCTTTGTTAGAAATCAAATTTAAGAAAATGAGAATCTTTCCTAGGAAATGGACCAGCAATCCTTGGGAGAAAGTTCTCTCCCTAATTGAGACACTCAAGATGGTCACAAATTAACCTACATAAGAAGAGAAGTCACAAGAAATCATCATTTATTTGTCCAACTGTTTGTTTGATAATGTATAGCGTCTGTATATGCAATAATGATTTGTACTTCTTATATACAACTGACTTGAGGCCTATGTACATTTGTAAATAGTTACTTAACTTAAATATTTGATTTACAAAATTCATTAACTATTGTTTGTAAAAAATTCTTTCAATAAAATTATTTGAACAAAAAAAAAATGATTTTGCAAATCAAAAGGCCCACACTCTTTTATTAAAATGGAACATTTTAAGAAACAAGTTCATCAGTTAGACTGTGACAAGCCTACTCTTTATGTTGGTGGTGTGTCATTGCTTCTTGAAACAGTCAGTGCATTAGATTTAAAGGCAAAGAATGAAGAATTTTTGTACTGTTCGGATAAACGGCAAACCCACAGGGCTCAAAGTTGATACAGGTTCTAAGTGCAATGTTATGTCAGCAGAAATATTTGCCAGAGTATGTAAAAGTGAAAGGTTTGATTTGGCAAGGTGCGTGAAACTTGTTGCTTATGGAGATGAAGAAATTCAAACCGAAGGCTCAGTAGTGCTTTCATGTTACTTCCAGCAGAGTAGAAGCTACAACTTATTATTTTATGTGGTCAAGAGGCACATTCAATCATTATTAGGGCTCAAAGACTCCTTGAAAAGGGGACTGATTTAATTTAATAAGGAAGTCCATCATGTTAGCTTAAAATACCACTACTCTAATTTTGCCCATTGCATTTTTTCTACCTATGCTGATCTTTTTGAAGACAAACTAGCCAAATTCAGTTGTGTACTCCATGAAATTAAACCCAGAGGTCAGTCCAGCATGTAAAGTTCCAATAGCCATAAAGGACAGAGTCAAAGCTGAGTTAGATAAAATGGTGTGACAAGATTTGAACAAAGTGCTAAAAAGACCTCATCATCCAATGCGCACAGTTGAAGAAGTCACAGCCTTGATGCCAAATGCCACTATTTTTTTCTGTTTTTAGATGAAAAGAGTTCATTTTGGCAAATTCAGCTTGACAAAAATCCTCATTGTTCACTACATTCAGTACTCAGTTTGGTGGGTGCAGATTTTTGAGAATGCCATTTGGGATAAATTCTGCAAGTGAAGTCTTTCAGTATGCAGTGGAGCAAATCTTTTCTGGGTATTCTTGTGCTATCATAGTAGATGACATACTGGTAGGAAGTCATGATGAAGCTGAGCATGACAAAAACCTCAGAAATGTTCTAGAAGGGCATGTCAAGAGAATCTTAAGCTCAATGCACAGAAATGCAAGTTCAGGCTACAAGAAGTTCTTTATGTTGGTCATTTATTTACGAGTACAGGCATATGACCAGATCCTTCAAACCAAACAGCCATTGTTGAGATGCCAGCTCCAGACAATGTTCAAGCCTTGCAATATTTTCTTGGCATGGTCAACTACTTAGGCAAGTTCATTCCAGACTTGAGTCAACTTTCAGTGCCTCTCAGAGAACTGACACATAAAGATATCTCTTGGTCTTGGTCAGAGCAACACCAAACAGCATTTGATGTACTGAAACTGAGAATTCATTGCCAGTCCGCTGATGCTCAGATATTTTGATGTTCACAAACCAGTTACACTTTTCTGTGATGCTTCAAAATTTGGACTTGGGGCTGTTATTCTACAAGAGGATCAACCTCTTGCCTATACATTGAGAGCTCTTATCCAAACTGAACCACAGTATGCCTAGATTGAGAAAGAGCTTTTGGCAATTGTGTTTGCATGTTCACAATTCCATGATTATGTTTATGGTAGACCTCTCCCAATTGAAACAGATCACCAACCACTAGTCACAATCCTTAGTAAGGCAATGTACGCAGCTCCAGCCAGACTGCAATGTTTGATGCTGAGATTGCAAAAGTACAGTTTCAATCTTTGTCTACAAGAAAGGCAAACTTCTTTATCTTGCTAATACATTATCCAGATCACGCAGAAATACCACTGCACAGAATGACAATCAAGATTCTCAATTGCTTGATGATTTAGAAGTCGTAGAAGTGAGAAATATTTCTTCTACATGTCTTGATGAGCTGAGAGATCACACAGTCACAGATCCAGTTTTACAGAGGCTCAACCACTTTATCAATCATGGATTGCCTTCAAGCAATCTAGTTTATCTCAAGAACTGCAACCTTATTTTCCATACAGAGATGAGATTTTGTCTGACAAAGGTATCATAATGAAAGGTCTGAAAGTCATTTTTTTGAAATCCTTTCAACCTGAGTACATTGCTATCTTGCATTGTGGTCACCCAGGAACCAAATCTTCCAAAAGAAGGGTGAGATAGATAGTATTTTGGCCTTCTGTGCCACAAGACATTGAGAGAGCACTGTCTTTTTGTTCAGTATGTAATAGTACAAAGTCACATCAACAGAAAGAACCACTTTAGCTTAACCAGATTATGGAACTACCTTGGTCAACAGTAGCCACTGATATCTTTATGTGGAATGGTCAACATTATTTGGTGTTAGTAGACTCTTACTCAAATTGGTCCAAGATTGACTTACTTCCTAACCTAGCATCTAGTACTGTCATTACTAAGATGAAATGTCATTTTGCTCTTCATGGAAATCCACACAAAGTTAGTTCTGACAATAGCACACAGTTTACAAGCCAACAGTTTAAATGATTTGGAGAAGAATGGGACTTTATTCATGTCACAAGTAGTCCAGAGTACCCACAGTCAAATGGTTTGGCAGATCATGCAGTTCAAAGTGCAAAACGGTTACTTGAGAAATCAAAATGAGACAATACTGATGTTTTCCTGAATCTCTTGAATCTCAGAAATGTTCCTCATGATAAACATCTTGATTCACCTGCTCAGAGACTTCTGTTGAGACAAACCAGAACCACATTACCACTCAGTAGTCAATTGCTGGTTCCATGTGTCAAGATCAGCAGATCAGTGAAACATAATCTGTTGAGGAAACGCCTATCCCAGAAGTCGTATTATGATAAGACCAGTAAACTGCTCAATCCATTATGAAAGGGAGAAGTGGTAAGGATGCAAATGTCCAAAGTTTATGATTGGATTGGTGTTGTGAAGAATATTTGTTCAGAGCTGACAGTGTACATTATAGAATCAGAAGAAGCAACTTTTAGGCGGAATCGGAAACATTTACTACCAGTGTCCGAGCCTGTACCACAGCAAATAGCCTGAGAGAAATACTTTTTATCTCAGAGTGAGTTGTCCGGTGTTCCAATTCCAGAGGAAGTTCCAGAGGACATTCCTGTTCGTATAATGAATCCAGAAGTTCCTGATATGAGTTGTACACCCCAGACTGTCCCTGTTGCTAACTGTACTCCAAACTATTATGTTACAAGATATGGTCAAATCTCTAAACCTTGCAATAGATATGAAGCAACGTGGACATGAACATTGTATTTTGTTTCTAATGTATATAGTAATGCATGCCTATCTTCTGCTATTGTTTGGCATAAAGGACAATCTTTTCAAGAATGAGGATGTAGATCATTATGTGTGTATATACCTTAAGAAGCTACCCAAGGGCTTGCACTAGAGTATAAATACTGAGCACATGCAAGCCTGACTGCCATTTTGTAGTTAGCTGCTGAGATGTACACACATATGTATGTAAGCTCTGTTTGTTAGTTAGTTTGTTCATATTTAAATACATTGTTACCCATCCTGATGTGTTGATATCCATTAAAGCATCTGAAAAAAACCCCAAGCATTCTTATTATTTGTAATAGAGATGAACAACCGACAAAAGCTATCAAAAACGTAACATTAATAATCAGTGTTGTGGTCATTATTCTCATTATCATCAATCCTTTTTTTTTCTATTTTTACAAGGGTTTGGGTGTCACATCAGCATTAGTCAATGTGAACAAATTACAATGTTTACACCACGTGTTAGCTAGCTCTCATAATGATAGAGTGTTCTGGTAACTTTCGGGAAAAGAAGGAAAATATATTTTTATATAAAATGATAGTTTATTTTTATATTTTGTGACATAGAAATAACAGTAAAATGACTCTTTCGGTAAACTTCAAGATAGATATGCTCTGTTGCCTATGAGAGTATGAAACAGACTAAGGGTATTTTTACAAATGACTATGTCAGTAACCTGCCTAGAAAATTGCAAGCAAATTCAAGTCTTTGTGAAGAAAACATTATTTATATGCATTAATCAAAAATAGACAAAAAGAATCTGTAGTTTTGAGACAGTCCATCTGAAAATATTCATTATTAAAGGGGTTAATACAGGCAGAGGATGTGAAGATGATAGATCAGTCAAAATAATGGGTTCATAAGAATACCCCCATATTCTTTTCCTTATGTGAGCATAAATAGCATATGAATCAGTTAACTCAGCCCTCCATTTCCTTACTGTCTGTATGGAAATAACAATGTCGTCAGACTGAGGCCTTTAGAGAAGTAAGCAAATCATTGTTTAGTGCCTTTTGAGGCCTATTGAGAAGTAACAAAAACAAAACACACGCACGAGGGACAAAGTGCACGGTCCAAACCAAAACTGAAGGTGAATCCAAAAACGGATCAGCACAATGGTAATGCAGCTAAAATAAATTTATTGTAGAAATCAATGCCATTTCGGATAAATAAATGGCTTGCAAGCCAGTTTCGGCTGTAAAAAGCCTTCTTCAGTGCTAAAACACAAATATTCAAAAGTTAAACAGCTCCAACATCCTGGTATTATATAGGGAGACCCTTAAAGGCATATTACAATGTTAGATATTTGATTATATACACGTCATGAAAAATGACTAATAAATCTTGTCAATAGAAACATAATACCCAAATGACCAAAAATAACATGTGTACATCAGAGATTATAAATAAGATTCTGCAATATGCATAAATAAATAGGCTGGCATATTATTGCATTTCATTTAGTCCAGGTTTGAACAAAGTCCCTAACCTGGTTATCCACACAGTTTCCATATTATTATGTTTATTATGCCATCCTGCTTTGAAATTCCTATGCATTTGTATTTTATCTATGATGATAAATTTGAAAAGAGCAGTTGGATGATTAATGGTGTGTTTATAAAGGGTATTGGACAAACGATGATTTCTAATGGCACTAAGGTGTTCACTAATTCTCAATTTGAATGGTCTGGACGTCTGACCAACATAAAAGGAGGAACAGGTACATGTAGCTAAATAAATGACCTAGTCCAAACTACAGTTCCCAAAAATGTTAATCTTGTATACCTGAGAAGTGTTATCTTTTGAGAAGTAAGCAAATCATTGTTTGCTGCCTCTTTGCAAACTCTGTTTGGTACATGACATACATGGATCAAAAAGATTTTAAAATACTCTAAAATGCAATGCAGAGTATCTACAGCCCCATGTCCTCTAGGGCATTATTGATGTCCAGATCCTCAACCTGACTGAATTATTTCATTCAACAAAATTTTAACAATTTTTTGAGAGGGCATGCACTAGCTAACCACCCATAAAGACTTGGGATGCTGTGCTCATGCAAGATTTTAAGCTACTTGATGCCACTGGGCTGTATGGTGTTAAAGCATTGCAGAGCTGTGTAAGTGTAATATATTTGTACCATGTATGCACCTTTGCATGTCTACAGTGCTCTGGTTATTAATAATAAATGAGTAACGTTATTCAACAATCACTTTTCAAGTGTGTAACCTGAAAATATGTATCCAAACTGCAGTTCATATTATAGTGATCACTAATGATGCTACTGCCTAAAAATGCACATTTGCAGTATTACATATCAGAGTACTTTCCTGAGATGAAATGAAACAGCCCCTGGGTATCTCTTGTAGTTTTTTTTTTTCAGATTAATAAAATCTACATAAATAAGTGCTTTGGACTAAATATTACTCTGACACTATGAGGCTGTGAATAAAAAAAAGATAATTTAGGTAGCATGTAGTTTTTTGGTCTCTTTCAAACTTTTTCTTCTAAATAAATACAACAGTTACAATTTAATTATTGCTTTTTGTGAGTCCCAATTAAAGTTCTCTATGCCTAGTTGATACTGTTCAGATAAAGCAGATTAATTAATATATATATATGTTTACACATACTGCACTGAAAACAATTACAAACTAGTATGCCTCTTTCTTATCTGATTCCAATTAACTAACCAAACAAAAAGTGTTCATGCCTCACTAATGTAAAAGTATACTAATTCAGGCAGTCCATTCAACCATACCGTAAATTCTTATTGTAGTGTTTACCTATGGAATTTTAGACTAGTATGGTTGCTAAAGTTTGTTGCATCCTTTGTGATGTTCATCTGCACAAATTCTTGGCAGTGTTTTCTACCTTACATCGCTGGGGGACTGTAAACAAATACTCTGCAATCCCTTTTCAACAAAAGATATCCAGCAATTAGAAATTAAAATCCATGTGCATGTCAGTTACAAGTTACAGCCATTTATTGTACCTGTCAAGTAAATGGCGAAATGGAGAGAGTGCAATGCACTTTAATGAATCAACGATGTTACTATGGCAACCTGGCACATAGCTTAAGGTTTAGTAAGAAGCACTGACTCGCCTTTAGAATTTCAAATCATATTACCTGGTATCCAGCAGAAAAGGAATAGCAAAAAGGACAGAAAATACAATATACTAAAATAAGGAAATTTTGTTTATAATCCTTGGCTATATAACATGTTAGTGTGACAATAAACTTTTACTGAATCTTTTTCAACTGTCAAATAATAAAATGCATTTCTCTTAAAACAATCAAAACAGTGTACACAATTAGCAATGTGGTCATAATCTTTTAACATGTCATAATTATTTTTGTAGCCATTTACAGTATATATATATATGTGTGTGTGTATATTAAGCAGATTATATGAAATGTTATTTAAGAAAACAAGCTTTCGCACTTTAATCTGATGTGAAATTTGTTTCCTGAGTTCATCTTTATAATCTACAAAATCAGTAGGAATTATACCAGGAAAAAGAAATGCCACTTTGAACAAATTTTTTATCTCCAGGTGACAACTGCCCAAATAAAATAAGACTATTAACACCTATAAACAGAACAAATCTCAGCCTCCTGTTTGAAAATATATTTTATATATGCAGAAAATGACAAAATGTACCTCTATCCCTGTTTAATTTGGGCTACGGTACAATGAGTCAAGGGTATCATCTTTGAAATAACTTGACAATAACATGTAGAGATTTTTGTATTTCTGGCTTTGGATTTTTAAGTTCCAGGCTATATAAAAGTATTGTTTTCTTTCAAGGAAGCTTGCATACTTATGCTAATGACATATTTTAATATTGACAACTGTCATACATAACTCCGCTTGCTATAGTTTTTATCATTTATGTGAACATTTCTGAGCTAACAACCATTTATATAATCGGTATGAAAATCCAGAACTCATTATTTAATGAAAAATATTTATTCCAGAAATAATATATTACTAATATCAGAAGAGACTTCCACAGCCTGTATTTTGCTCAGAGATGTTATCATTTTTTTTTTACTTAAAACAAAAATAAATAGCACTTCAGCAACTGATAAACAGAATTAAAATTTTACTTAAGCTCTTTCATACCAAATACAATGGACTTCATCATAGGTTCATAGGTTCATAGGTTGGTACTAGGCTATCGACCCTAGGACCTATACAAGCCTAGCCATAAGAATTCCCTGGCTATTTCTTCCCACAGTATTTACTTCCCTAGACCCCTGTCTAGCAGGGTGACTGACATGATCACCGGGGTGAATTTCCCATCACCCATCCAATCATCAAGGTTCCTTTTGAAGAGGGCCAAAGAGGCGCTCTGCTTGACATGTATCGGCAGTCGATTCCAGGGTCTGGGGAGTCTCTGGGTCAGGAACCTATCCCTCCACCATGTTTTGTTCATTGTGATGACAAGGTTTAGATCCCTGGAGTGTGTGTCTTTGAGGGATTGGGATTTCTTTAAGTGTAGCATGTCCAACAGCTCTGGGTTTGACATGGCCTTGTATGTTAAGCAGAGATCACATCTGAGTAGATGATATGCAACAAAGTACAAGCGGAGTTTTTTTAGATGGTCAGCATACGGCATCTGCTTTAGGCCTGTGATTCTTTTAGTGAGGTATTTCTGTGGCCTTTCCAGTTGTTGCAGATGTCTTGAGAGGTACATACCAAATGGGGGCATTGCATTCTATAATGGGTCTAATGAGGGATGAGTACAGTGAGACAATGACCTCCTTTTTTCTTGATGAAAAGCCCTTAGTGATGAAGTATGCCACATAGAAGGATTTCCTGACTGTTGTGATGATGTGTTTATCGAAGGTGAGACCACTGTCCACCTGTGTCCCTAAGTCTCTTGTCGCACTTTCTGTGTTTAGTGTACTGCCACCTATGTGGTAATTCATGGGTACATGTTTTTTCCCAAAGGGGATAACTATATGTTTTTTGGCATTGAGCTTGAGCCCATGGCTCTGGCACCAAGCATCTGTTTCTGTAAGGCCCTTTTGTACAATATCCACATCATTTGGGGATTTAATAATGGCTCCCAGTTTGCAGTCATCTGCAAACTTTGTTAGCCAGAGTCCCTTAGTGTTGGCCTGTACTTCAGAGAAGCAGATACAAAACAAGAGCGGTCCCAGGACTGAACCCTGAGGTACTCCACTTGTCACTTGTCTGGAGCTGGATTTGGAGTCAGCTACTTTTACAGTCTGGGTTCTGTCAGTAAGCCAGTTGGCAACCCATCGAGTGACATAGGAATTAACGCCCAGCTTAGTAAGTTTATCTATGATTCCAGAGTGGGGGATGGTGTCGAAGGCCTTGGCAAGGTCCAGATAGGCTGGGTGGACCACCTTACCCTTGTCCTTGGCTCTGGAGACTGATTCAAAGAAGTCAGTCAGGTTCAGGAGACAAGAGTAGCGCTTCACAAACCCAAACTGCATGGGATCCAGTGTTTGAAGGTTACCAATGTCTTTGTTTATACGTTCCATGATAATACGTTCCATGGCCTTGCAGATCAGGCTTGTCTGACTGATGGGGCTGTAGTTCCTGGGATCCAAGGTGGATCCCCCTTGTGGAGTGGGATAACTGTAGCTGTGCGCCACTCAGTGATCACGAAGCCTGAGGTGAGGTTATGATTAAACATGACATAGGTGAGGTGCCAGTTCAATTTGTAGTTCATGTAGTACCCAGCCTGGGATGTCATCTGATCCCATGGATGCTGTATTCTTAGCTTTGGAGAGTGAGTTTTTTACCTGTGTGGCCGTTATCAGAATAATAAATAACAACACAAACACTGTTTTTATACTAAATTCCTATCACATGGTTAGATCAGCTGACATAAACATCCCTATCAACAAACAGATATAATTTCATATAAAAATACGTTCAAACATACCTCTCAACTGTCCTGTTTTATTTTGTAGAATATGGAGATTTTTACCTTTTGTTTTTGGTCTGTTCCTCATAAAATGTTTGGTTTTCTGGAAATCATTTGAGTATTGAAATCACTAAGTAATAACAGACATATGAGTTTCTGACTTCATATCTTTTAGAAAATGCATGCCAATTGTTATTCTAGCTACTTTTCTAAGTTTAGAAGAGAGATTCTTACAATCTGTCCCTATTTGTATGCTTTTGTCTCCCCATTATTTTTGCCTTTATCCATCTTTCTTGTCCTAAAATACAGATTTCTTTGTTTTTATTTATTTGGGATGAAAGCACTTAAATAATTTTTAAGTATGTTTCTTGTTGCTGTGGTGCTCTTAATTTTTGATTTGAGTTAGTTTTAGTAATTTAAACTCATTTTTGCATAGTTGATTACTTTGATATTTCAGATACTTTATGCATCCTTCCGCCCGTCCATCCATCCATCCATCCATCCATCCATCCATCCATCCATCCATCCATCCATCCATCCATCCACAACCCCTTTTTTCCTAGTTTTGTAAATGGGATCAGGGTGTCACTTCAACACTAACAATCATCTAGAGCCAAGGTTTATGCCACCAGCTGGCTGTCTATTTCAAAGAATTCACATGTATTTATTTGTTTGTTTGTTTGTTTGCTTGCTTTTATAAATATATACATACACACACATATATATATATATATATATATATATATATATATATATATATATATATATAATGGCACAGACTGCTCAAATCTCTGAAAAGTATAGTTGGGTGGGTGAGGCAGTAAAGACATCCAAACATTTAAACTGATTACTCTGATATCAAAAACAAGAGAAAGAATACTAAAAAACGTATAATTTATGCATATTGTAAATATAAAATTTATATTTCAACCTGCTTTTCAGCCCAGGATTTCTTACATTGCCTGTACTGTCAACTTATTGGATGCTCTGTGTAATGGCTAGCCTTCTAATGGTTTATTTCTCAGTATGGTTAAGATGTTTCATATTTATTCATATTTGCTTACTGGGATAGTACACTGATTTATCACTGGTTCATGATTACTGAAGAATGGCACAGACTGTTTAAATCTTAGGAGAGTGTAGGTGTATGGGTGACGCAGTAAAGACATCCCAAAATAAAAAAAAATGGATTAATATGATATTTTATTTGACTTGTCTTGGTTGACTAGGAAAGTCCTACTGTTCAGACCCCATTTTCAGCGAAGGTCCAGGAACAAAGGCTCCACCACAGTACATTTATCTTAACAAGTGAATTTCAGACAGTTCTCAGAAAAACAACAGTTACATTTCTCATGAAACAACAAACATAATTACATGACAGGTATATACAGTAAAGTATTTACATCAGCAATTATAAGTCTATACAGTTTTCCAGTTGTAAAATATTGCAGAAGTAAATGGATTGATACTGTAGAAGGGAAACATTGTAAAGAAGTTTAATGTTCTTTCATTTCAGTAAATAAAGGTTTGCAAGGAGTTCAATATACTAAATGAAGTTAGTTATAAAATTATGCAGGAAAGGAGATTTTAATATTGAATAGGGTTGTAAAGAGTTCAAGAGAAACACTGAAGTAAGCTATGAAATAATGTATAAGGGGATGAAAGGTGTTTTGGAGGATGCTGATAGCATAAGACTGAAAGCATAGTATAGGATTGTTTCTATTTAAGCTGCCTGTTCCAAATTAGTGTATCTAGAAGGTTTATAGCTTAGGTATACAGGAGATGCATGACAGGGGTAGAGTGGGGGGAGGGCAGTTAGAAAAAGAGCAACTGAAAACTGAAATAATATTAACAATTCTTATAACTCATTCATATTTTGAATTTAAAACTGATATTTCAGCCTGATTTTCAGTCCAGGATTTCTTGTATTGCCTATACTGTGGACTTTATAAGTGATTATCAGATGCCCTATGTAATAGCTACCCTTCTGACTGTTTCTATTTCAATATCCCTAAGATGTATAATGTCATCGGGTTCTAAACTTACATGTATCTCATTATTGTTACAGTCTACAAAAAATGGGTATGGTTAGTAAGGGCAATATGTCATCTGAGGAGAAGTCACTAATCATATAGCCCAGACTTATGTGTAGAATCCCATGTTGTTTAATATCTTTATGTGTTCCCTTTCCTGCCATTAATCAGATCATTTAGGTATACTGACAACTATAAGTTAACAGAGTATGACATTATTATCAACTATAGATTCAGGACAGGTTTTAAATGGAGTGGTAATCATTTGTGGAACAAAGGTAATCTGACAGCTTACCATTTTTAATGGTGTGGCTTTATGTTTTGAAACTAGTGATCCTGTCTTATTTTTTTTCCAATTTGAACGTTGTTATGCTTCCATAATATCAAAGTATGTGAGATAGCTTGCACATGTTTTTTGTCTTCGTGTAAGTTTCATTCAGAAATATATATTCCCCTTGATTTCTTTATCTAAAACATCTAATTCAGTTTAGAAGAGTCTAATGATGCAAATGATTTCCTCAAGGAAATGATTTGTTTCAGTGTTAAAATAGCTATACTGTCAAAATGTTATCGGTTGTAGAGCCTTACAGTAATGCTGGCTTTGAGCATCAAGTATTTTTATTGTTTGGGATAATGTTGTCAGAGAAGAACTTGCACACCTCCATCTACACTCTGAAACAATCTACATACTTAAATTATATTTAATAATTCAAAGTTATGGAGATTTTTAGAAGTAATAGGATTCCTTCATTCTGGAATAAACTTGTCATTCTATATTTTCTCAAGCATAACTAAAATAATAAACCTCAGTAGGACAGTCATAAATAGATGTCTTCCATCTACTTGACGGCCATTCACTGAGACCTGACAAATGCTAAGTAAGACTACAATAATGGCTTGGCAACAATGAGATCAGTAATTGACTAACATCAGAAATGCTTCTCATCTCTGCTTACTTAATGGGTTTCCACCATACAACAAAATCAAAACATTTTCATATATATATATATATATATATATATATATATATATATATATATAAATAAATACATAGCGGTGATGTGTCCTATTAGGATGGTTTTCAAACTGAGCTATAATTGCCATTTGAGTATACATCAATACTGTTTAACATAAATCATGCTATGAGCTAAGCAAAACAGTTTGGTTTAATAAAATAAAACTATAGAACTTTTCACTAATTTACACAAACCTAAATTGAGGTATCTAAGGAAAAACAGGTGCAGTGGTAATGATCTCCAGAGGAATGTCTATAGGTATGTCATATAAGTGATCATGGTTCAGGGATACTATAAATTTATATATAGATAGACATAAATGGGAGCCAAACTATCAACAGTTGTTTCTTTGACTGCTGATAGATAAAAGTGCCGAAACAACTTTCTGTGACAGTAGACTTTTCCCTTTGCTTCATTGTTGTGCAGTCTCAAAGCAGGTGTATATAATTTTTGGAGTCTAGGGGTGTCCCCCACATGGGGCTTGCCCCTTTGTAAAAAAAAGAATTACTTCCAAAGTTTGCCAAACGTTTGACACAATTTTTCTGTCTACTGGCATTTGATAGACTGGTTGTCAACTGATCATAATGCTTCCTGATAAACTCACCAGAGGGCACAGTATTCTGAAAAACACTGACATGCATTAGCCAATAAAGTAAAAATGAAAAGTGCAACTCAAATACTGCATTTTATGATAATGCAGGATAGAGCAAATGCAGTGTCATATATGTTGCACACCCACTCAGGCCACAGTGCTAGTAGTATATCTGTGCATTATAGAGGCCTACTATTCTTACTAGTCAAGAGCTCCTTGATGGGAACAGGGAAGATATGGTAATGTTGACATCTTCTGCTACATGTCCCATGTGAACTTCCCACTAACCTGTATGCAGGAATGCCCATCGCACACATCAACTGTGTTGGCTCAGCAGCATACATCCGGGTGCAGGGATATTTCAGCAGCCAATGGGTGGAACACTAGGTATATTTCAGACTTATGCGTCAGTGATAGTGGATGCAGTCATCACCAGCATGCTGAATCATATTTAAGGAATACACCACATTCCCCAGTACCTTCAGGAATAATGATACATCATTCAAACATTCCATATGTTGACAGGTCTTCTGATGACACTAGTTCAGCAGACTCTATGTCTATAGAGCAACATGTTCCACTGTGCAGTGACACTATATATGAAACAGGAGAGCTGTCACTCTAGCATTTGATAGGTGCTCTGAAATATGGAATTAAATCATCATCAGTGTGATTTAAAGCACTCTGGAACAAGTGCCTGAAATACCTTTTCATTCAGTGATTTTCATGTAGCACATTGACAGAGCTGAGGAAACAACATCAGATGACTCAAGCCATAATGAACACATTTATACTAACCAGTGCACACTGTTCTTAAAAGGCTGCTACTTACCCACTGCAGCCCTAGCTGATGATGCCTACCTGATGTCTCCTGGTCTTTTGTGAGGAGAGGTACAGCTGGATGCAGTAGAAAACATATACAGTAGTGAAACACATATTTTGCATCATTGTGGGATAGTTCAAGTGCCTGGAAACCTTATGGCGTGATCCAGTATTCACTAGAAAAGGCAGCACGGATGTTTCTGGCCTATTACATGTTTTACGATATCTGGATGTTGTGAGTTGACTCCTAGGCAATATATACTTATTTTATATATTTTTGTTGTATATTGGTTAACCAGGAAGGTCTGAGTTGGAATGAAGCCAATTTTCAGCAGATTCCCAGAAAGAAACACTCCAGATGCATGTCTTTGTAATGTGGGGGGAAGCCCACACAAATGCAAGGAGGACATTCAGACTCTGTATAGAAGGCACTCCAGCCAAGAATTGAACTAGAGAACCTCTTGCTATTAGGTGAAAACACTACTGCTGCACCACTGCGCTGTCCAGTGTAGAACAGGTAGAGGCTGAAGGCATAGCAAACCATGTGAATTGCAGTACCTCCATCAGTGTCTGCTGCAAAATAGACACAGCATATTCTGTGACTGGCATTTTGATAGATCTACATGCAGCTAAGCATATGTCGGATGTCCATCTAATGTGTGGTAAACTAGTATCCACCATGAGTTTCCCAAAACCACTGAGAAAATAGGTAAATGAAATATAAACCTGAATTTCTGTCATAACAGAAAGAAAACATAGTGGAAGCTAAGCAGTACATATGGTATGTAAAGGGTGCATCAGATAGGAAATCATATGAAAATATTTTTTAATATTGACAGTATCATTATCTATATCTAGCACACAATATTCATTGCTGGTTAAAGATGCACACACAAGGCAACAACTGACCATACTCATGTTATTGAAGGTATCTGTCATTGCCACATCCATAGCCAGTCTTACTAGATGCAGCAGTATGTGACAATGTCTGGGTCATAACCCTCACATAACCTACAGTACACCTATGCAGTAATGGCATCTCTGGGCCTCTGCCCATTCTGCTGACATTTTCTCCCAACATCCATGGCGATGGTCCCTGTGCATAAAACAGCTCAGCTACAGGCACTGTCAAAGCTTATGCATGATATCCAACAGTCGCACATATAGCATCCAGAGAGGCATGCAGGGTAGTTTGGTGTCTGACAGTTTAGTGTCAGTGACAAAAGCTATTGTCAGAGAAAAATGGACCTCAACACAGTTAGACAACCTGGTTAACAAACAAGCAAATAAATACATGAAATGTACACTTTGTGTGGGTTTCTGAGTTGTACGACTATTCCTAGATAGCCTGTGTATGATTCTGCAGAATCCAATAATTTTGTACAATATTTTTCTGATGCCACTCACAGAGACTTGTCTACCACATGGATGCTCTGCCACGTCACTAAAGCATTAATTAGTTGTTATATTGCACCTCTCAGATCAGATCCTACATCATTCCCAGAGTGCTATGTGCCAGGCATGATTCTGGTGATAAATCATAACAACCCACTGTGATGTGCTACAGCTAGATAAAGCACTCCTAGTGCTAATGAGGAGTGTGTGCCATTCCATAAACTCAGTATCACATATGAACATACCCATTCCAGTACCGAGTATTGGATTGTGTAGTTCTTCAGATGGTCCCCTCTGGGTTGGTGTGACACAGTGCCTTGCAGCACTGTATGCTTATTCTGGCAAATAATCAGACACTACAGAAAACAATGATGATTCCAGTGGTACGGATCTTTCACCATATGCAACCTACCATGGCTAAGTTAGTTGGTCATACATGCACATTTGTAAACCGGTGATTGTATTGGGCATCACAAATATTCCATATGCCCACAAGAACAAAGAAGCATGCACATCGGCATATGTGTATACTTTATGCATCCCTTTCATAAGCACTCAGTACAACTTGTACTCATTACCAGAATACCCTGGTTCTGCTGGCTTGGCATGCTAATAACATCTGGTGTCAAGTGGAGAGAATTTTAGCCCTGGAATAAGGCATGGGTCAGAAATATAAGAAAACCTGTGGCTGAAAGCACATGATAATGAGTAATATATATATATATATATATATATATATATATATATATATATATATATATATATATATATATATATATACATATATATATATATATATATATACATATATATATATATATATATATATATATATATATATATATATATATATATATACCCACAGTGACAATGTAAAGTTTTTGATTGCCTGTATAAGCACCTGGCTGACTCTGAGACACTATGCATTGGACAAAAGCATGACTCTCAGTGACTGAATTTGTGCTACTCTATTTTGTAATATGCAAATCAGTGGTGAGACATCTGTGAGCAACATCCATCCACATAGATTGCTTTGTAGCTTGTAGTCTACCACTACTTGATAGAACAGCTACAACAGACACATCAGTTTCCCTTCTGGGAATGATCAGTAAATTAGACTGGACACCAAGGCACCAAGGGAAGAAATGTACTTCCTTTCTAGTATGAGTGGTGAGTCCCGATATCATCCACCATTAGTGGTTGGGCAATCTAATCTATGAGACCTGTATGACTTTCTGTTTTAGTCAGTTATGTCTGTAAAACATTGATTGTATGTGTGATGCCCCTGCACTGACCCAGTAATCAAGGAGCCTCAATCCTCACCACTGGCAACAGTGAGGGATGTACACACTGGGAGGATGAAAAGTACAGACACAGTAAAGTGCAATTTCCCTTAAGAGCACACAGAGATCACAGTCAGTCTGGGGCAGGTTTCTCCCCCTTTCTCCAGATCCCAAATAGACTCCCCACTGGCACAGCTATAGGGTTGAGATCTTAGCCGAGTGGCCAAGCTAAGACCTCCAGCACCCTCTCTATCCAACCAGTGCTTTGTGTCCCTGCCCAAGTAGCTGACACACACACACACACACACACACACACACACACACACACACACACACACACACACACACACACACACACATACACACACACACACACACACACACACACACACACACACACACACACACACACACACACACACACACACCTGGGAAAGGTTGGCACAGGTTTACTAGCTATGCCCCCTTTTGCCCAGACTGTAAGGTTGTTCCAGCTGCCACCAGAAAACTCTTTATCAGCTACTATAAGGCCATTAACAAAGGATGTCCAATCCTACTGTGTAATGTTACTATTAATCCAAATGGTAGTCTGACCAAGCAAGGCTATTTGAGTGGCCTGTACATTGTCACCATATAGATATGCAACTACTCTAAGAGCTTAAATATGTCTCACAAAGATAGATTTAAATATATTTAATAATAAATAATAAAAGAACAAGGCAATACTCAGTCAATCAACACAGTTACTTCAGAATTCAAAATCACAGGAAATATTTAAAACAACACTGCAGGACAGTCTCAAATAAATACAGAAAACATCTAAACTAATATTTACTATATTCCTAACTATATCTAAAAAAGATACTTTGCCCTGAATCTTACTTACAAACAGGCAAGTGCAGATGATGATGATGAGTGGATGATCTTGCTAGGTCCAAAACAAAATACAAAATGCACAGTCTCTCTCTGAGAGAGTTCTTAAATTAGTATCACATTTTACTGATGGGGTAGCTTGGGTGACATCACTCTTTGTCACCTGACTTCCCAGGTTAAACAGAAACTTAACAGAATTTTAACATTTCTGTGTTAAAAATACATATCTCTCAGATGTTTGCTCAGAACTGTGTAGCTGCTAAGAAGTCATAAAGCAATAAAACACTTTACATTTTAAACGTAGTAATTACTTTTCTTCAAGACAATCCAAAAAACTTCTAGCTCTAGACATCCTGTCTCCTTGCTGCATTGAAACTAACGTTTATAACACAGTTGTAAAGCATTCAATTTCAACTTATTTTATTGAAGCTTTGTAAGTTAATCTTCTGTGTTCCAGCAGGGTATCCCGTGGTTACATTCTTGAAGCTCAGTACGTAACATATAGTTCTGTATAAATCATATCAATATTCACAAATGACATAGAATTATTTACAAAACTCCATATAGCTGTGCTGGCAGTGTCACAGCATGTATAAGACATCTGTGATTGGTCACCATCTACATTCAAATCATGATTTGTTTCCACAAATATTTTCCGTGGGTCTGTATTTAACCTCATACAGAAAAAAATCAGTCTGTGGTGTCTTTGCAGCTCCCTTGGGCATGTCAATATGTTTAGAATCACAGCTATTAGTTCTGTATTCCACTAGTTCTGTCTGACATGGTATGCTGAGCAGTAACATGATTACCTGGGTAAAAAATTAGGAATGTTCACAATCCAAGTCCCATGTAGCAATTGACTTATATATGGCACTCTAACAACAATGACAGAATGTATACTTTTGCAGGTTATCTAGTTTTTTTTTTTCTTATCTGTTTTAAGTCATTTTCAGCCATTCTTATCTGTTTCAAATTCTTCTGTTACTGGTTTATGTCATTTTTTCAGTTTAATCTATTTGTTTCTATTAGTTTAAGTTGTTCTGTCATAGTCATCAATCAGATCATTTAAGCTCTTATTTTGACAAATTCTATTTAATAGAAGCACTATATTTGGTTGTTTAAGTGTGTAAGCTATTATAATTATATCTTGTTATTTTTTATTCATGAGAGAAGAGATAACCAGGCTAGTTAAGAGTTTTCATTGCTTAGAGGCAATTTGTAGCTGCAATTTCATCTGGCTGTTAAGTTGTAAAAACTTTGTTTAAATCTTTGGCACCTATGTCTCTAATGGACACAGGTAACCTGTAAATGGTTCATCTCCAAGGCCCATGCTTACACAGGGGGTATCTGTACTTGTCAGAGATTTATGCATGGCTAGGCTTAAAAAGACCGTTACGGTTGTTAGCCTAGTAAACACCTATGAAACTATGAACTTTTTAAAATTGTTCTGCAGCTGGTCTTCAGGCCATCCAATAAGTCCTTCTACTGATCTTTATCTGTTGTCAATCTTAAGTTATTTTGAACAGTTCTTATTTGATTCAGGTTATTTTTGTTATCAGTATAAGCCATTTTATCAATTTAAGCTAGTTGTTTTTAAAATTTAAGTAATTTAGTTGCACTATATTCTGCTGTTTACATGATCTAAATATTAGAACTGAATCTTGTTTTTCCCTGGTGAGAGAGGAGAGACCCAAGCTAGTTCAAAAGTGTAATTGCTATTGTGTTATCAGGTTTTGTGAGCTGCTTTTGAAAATTTGGCACTTGTATTAAATTTAGTGGTCTACTGCAGGGCTGTGCTGCATGCACCAGGGTTGGAATGTGCATTATATAGGTGCAGATGATTTGATCTGACTGTTCAGCTAATATCTGCAATATTCTCCCCCTAAAAAAATTGAGTTTGTGCTCCACATCTGAGAGTGAGTTTCCCCCAAGCTATGCTAAATGCCAATGTTCCACACATTGAGTTACTGTTACACTATTAATTGAGGCTAGCCACTTTTCTATCTAGCTGTGGAATTGTGCCACTGCTCTGTAAACCAATAAGTGCTGGTTATTTGTCCAGAGTGGTGCTGGAACTCAGGTAGCTGCTTTTATTAAAGATGTCCACTGTGGTTTCCACCTGTCAAGATCCCAAATGTTCTCTTTCTTTGCTTAGTAAATACAGATTCAGATACAAATTTCAGTATTCCCACATAAGCCACCTAAATAGTTTAACATATGCACTATTTCATAAACTAGAATTAACATACTTGTCCAAAATTTAAATTAAATTAAGCTACCTAATCACATTTACCTTAGTTGTGCACTTCTCCATCTAACAGTTGAAGCACTGGATGTCATGGAAGTTAAGCCAACTTAATTTATTTCTGTTGCCTGCCTTTTAGCACTTAGTGCCCTCTGTTAGTGTCTTTTGTTCACTGATAATAAACTCTTAATTAACACAAACAATTGTGCCTGTCAGAGACACAAATATTTAACTGATTTGGAGGCATCCCTCTCACCTAAAATCCTACACAATGAGCATCATGCCCACCTTCATGCTCACCTCCTCCACATTTTGAATTAAAGCAAATTAAATGTCATTCACTCTAGGCATTAAAAATCTCCAGCAAAGCATCCTTTAGTAAAATCTGTCTCAGCAGAAATTCTCAGACTTATGTTCTCCATATACACTTACACCATTAAACAGGGGTGGTTCATGCTATTGGACTGCAGGACTACAGTCCCCCCCAGCTATAAAGAAAATAAAAATAAACCACCCATAGCTATAAACAAAATAAAAAGAAAACAAAATTAAATTAAAAAAGGTTCATCATGGAACGTCCACACGTGTATTCATTCGCATTCTCGGAACTCAAGCTCTCAACTTGCACACAGGAATCCAGACTACTGGTGAAGCAGTCTGGAGTAGGAAGACAGCATTCAGGCAGCAGAGATCCCAGAAGTCTATGCAGTTACAACTGCATAGACTGAAAGGGGATCAGACTGCAACATCTGCAGGCTGATAGCTTGCTCTCGTGAGGAAAGGACTTTGCAGGCTGGGTAGTTCTCATGGGAAGGAAGTTGCTCTCGTGGGGCATGTTTTGAAACTCCTTTGGGGACTAAGCTAACAACTCTGCAGAACGGACTGAATTGAAGGGCTTTTTTTTGTACTGAACATGGACTCCCTAAGCTAGAACCCTGCAGGAACGAACGGACTTTGAACTGCATTGCTCACTACTTTGAAACTGCATGCTAACTCAGGTAGTGCAAACGGACTTTGAAACTGTAGAGTGACTGTGTGAATGGACTTTAAAACCTGCAGAGTGAGTGTGAGTGTGAACGGACTTTAAAACTGCAGAGTGAGTGTGTGTGTGAACAGACTTTAAAACTGCAGAGTGAGTGTGTGTGCAAACGGACTTTGAAACTGCAGAGTGAGTGTCACTAAATGATGACAGACATTGAGTTTCAGACTTCATATCCTTCAGAAAAATGCATGCTAAAGCAAGACCTGTTATTCTGTCAACTAAGTTTATACAAGAGCAATTTTTAGAACTGTTTGTATGTTCCCCCAATATATTTGGCCTTGTCCAGATTTCCTGCATTAAGAGGTTGAGAGGTATGTGGAAATAAATCGCTTTATAGAATTGGGTATATCCAAACATGTCAACTGTCCCCAATTTTGGCTCAAAATGTTGCTCTCCCCCTAATAATCCCTCCACAAAAATGGCAAATTTGGAAGAAAACATGGAGGGTTTACAATTAATAAATAATTGTAATGATCAGAGTAATAGATTACGTTTAATTTCAGAAATGCAAGTAGATTTTGTCAGCTGCTCAAGTTAACAGTACTAATATTTAAAAAAATGTGTCCCTTCTTTGACAGGTTCCCAGCTGTATTGTGTGGCTATTTTATTTTTTTGCATCACAGTCCGGCTATTTTATTTTTTTGCATCACATTTCTGGTCCATTTTTCATAGAATTGTGGTTTTTCTGACAAATTAGTGGCAAATCATTAAAGATTGAAGTTAGAAAATAATGACAGTCATTTGAGTTTCAGATTTCATACCCTTCAGAAAATTCATACTAATGCAAGACATACTATTCTATTATCGTTCTAAGTTTATAAGAGCACTATTTAAAAAATGTCCTTATTTTTGGAAAAGTGTCCCACTTCTGTTCATGGCTTTGTCCAGATGTCTTGTTCTGGGTCTGAGAGGTAAGACAAATGTGTCAGGGCCATCACCATCAGCTAAAGACATTTCAAATTGTGACATACTTGTTGCACCCCACCCCCACTTAGTGACTCTGGATGTGTCCAAGTAAGTAAAGGAGCAGTTATGCAGTGCAAGTGTACAGAGTATCCCCACATCCAAGGTAAACACAAGTACTACAGTGGCTTTTCATCTGTCCTTGATTTTGTAGAATGTTCTGGTTTTCTGTCATATTTTTATACTGTTGATTTATGCTTCTTCTTATTCAGAAAATGCATGTTGTTGCAGTGCCTATTGTCTGTGTTTAAGTAGCAATCCTTTAATGGCCATCAGGTAAGCTTATCTGAGGCTGTAAGATGCAAGTAAGCTTTAATAAGCATACTGTTAAATAATTACCAACATTGAAAGCCTTTTTGTTGTTGCCATGCAGATAATATTTACATAACTAGATAGCTTATAAGCCTTAGGTATTGAAATGCATATCACAGTATTTGTAATAAAGGACAGGATTACAGTATTTTCAAAAGCAGGCTTTACTCGTAAACTAAACAGAATGCCAATCTGTCATGTGTGGTCCATAACCTGTGCAGTAATCCTTTAAGCAATTTATCTTGAGCTTGTTTCTTGTTTGCTGTTCATTTTTTATTTTGATCATGTTTCCCCCATGAAACAAATAGATAGCTGTTGTCAGGCAGCAGGTCTTTTTTTTTTTAAGAAACATTTTTACAAGTGGGAGTATCACTGAGATTGCTACTTTCAGCATGTTACTTGGTACTTTTATAAAGCTGAATATAAATTATAATTAGAACTGCAGTGCAAGAAGAAGTGGTTTGAGTACTGCTTGTTTTTTTATACTAGATTTTGACTGGCATATCCAGTAATGTATTTAAAAAGTAATGTATTATTTCATGACTCACAACCTTTGTTTCCATCTAGATATTAAGTAAGCTGTCATGTAGCCAGTGCATTGAAATATTTTTTTCTTCTACAATTCATTTTGTCTTGATTGGACTCTCATAATGACAGTTTGGCACCCAGGCAGTGTATTTAATTAAAGTCCCAGTTTTTGTGGTGTTTAGCATAGTCCCACCCCTTTCTAATTGGCCACACACCCCTCTTTGGTCCCACCCTTTCAGCTGTCTCCTGCAGCTCCCCTTTGATTTGAAGTCACCAGCCGCCACTGTGCAATATCAAACTCCAGAAGTTTGAGAATCATAACATTGATTCATCTTTTATACTGCTTGCCAGTAAAACAAAAACAGCTATCCCTCACACTCCTGAAATATTATATATGCCAACTTTGAGATCGCACTACAGTGGAGAAGGGGCAATCTCCTTTTACCCAAATTACTAGCAAACAGCAAAAAAAAAAATAAATAAATAAAAACAGTTGGACTTTCCCAATTTTGATATTGCAGTCTACTAATTTTGTAATGTCTCTCTCTCTATATATATATGTATATATATATATATATATATATATATATATATATATATATATATATATATATATATATATATATATATATATATATATATACACACACACACACACACACACACACACACACACACACACACACACACACACACACACACATATATATATACACATATCAGGGGATTCAATAAAGCCTACATGGTCGTTTTTCACCATGGAAACTTTTGGATTCAGTAAGTGACGTGTAGTGGCACGCACCACTGCACAAACAAGGTAAACATTGTGACATGCTAATTACAACATAAGCAGCTGAATTGCGTGCTAATTAACCAATCTAACATTGCTTAGATAATCAACAAGTTATAAAACATCCGTGTAGACACTGCTGGTTTTTCCCGCAGATTCCAAAACCTTTGGAATACAGACACAGAAAGGAATCTATACAGACAGAATATTAATGGCTACTGCTGCTTTAATTAATTTGTATGTGCTACAGGCTGAAGCCAATACTGCTGCTGCTAATAGGCCTAGGCTGAGAAGAAGAAGAGTTTTCAGCCCCCATTTAACTTTTCACAACCTACATGATGTGGAAATTGTGGAGCATTACAGGGTGGACAGGGACACACTGCAGGAACTCTGTGACCTCTGCTGTCCTCAAATCAGAGCCAACAGAGGGGAACCCATTCCAGTGAAGAGAAAGGCATGTGTAGCCTTTAGAATCTTAGCTACAGGTACCTTTCAGAGACCCACAGGGGACATGCTGGGGGTGTCACAGACATCAGCATCCAGGATCCTCCACCAGTTCCTGAATGCTATACTCCAACATGCCAGTGACCACATATATTTTCCCTGTAGTTCTGAGTAGAGGCCCATAAATATGCAGGAGTTTTACCATGTAGCACACTACCCTGAAGTACTGGGTGTCATAGATTGCACATAGGTAGAAATGAAGGCACCACCCAGGGAACAGGGTAGACTCTACATTAACAGAAAGGGCTACCACTCTATCAACTGCCAAGTCATGTGTAATGCCAAGGGAATAATCTTAAAAGTGTGTGCTGGCAACCCTGCCAGTTACCATGACTCACATATCTAGCACACCTCCTAACTGTACCAGATGTTTGATAGGGGGATATCTCACTGGAGTATGCAGGCTATGCACTGGAATTGTGGCTGATAACACCCATCAAAAATGCACACATACCCACAGAAGAACACCATAATAAGGTACACGCTCAAACAAGAAATATCATAGAGCATGCATTTGGGCTGCTGAAGTCATGGTTCTGGTGCCTTGATACATCTGAGGAAGCCCTGCAATCCAATCCATGGACACATACAGAAATATTCATAGTATGTGCCATGCTGCACAACATAAACCTGAGAAAACAGCTTCAGTAGGATCAGCAAGGGGAAGGGGTACATATCCCACCACCAATGCCAAGGTCACCACAGGCAGATGTGGAGTCAAAGGGGGAACTGTCAGCTGCTCTGAGTGTAGCCAGACATACCCATGCTCAGTATGCCCTTGTACTGGCTAAGAGACAATGCATAGCACACACTCTCCACCTAGGGGCCTAAAACCTTACTCCCTACTCACATACATATAGTAACATTGATGCCAGATAACTCACACAACCTTTACCTCTCCCTGTATTGGCTGTGTACTGCTTGCATCAGACAGAGTCAACACTGAACTAAAACTGTGTCAACTGCTACATTTACAAGGTAAGTCCTGAACTTGGCATGTATTGTTTACTAATATGACTGTGAGGCATATCCTTGTATTTCAGTACTTGGTCCAGTAAGCTAATAAAAGGTGGGAGATCTGTACAGAACTTACCTTAACATGTGACAACAGAGTCTTATTTGACTTATCTGTCCATTACTAAGTAGTAGGCTTCAGGCATCAAAGATTCACAGAGTCATACTGCATGCCCTCAGTTTAGCACCACATGTTTGTACTGGAAAATGATTAAAGAGAGAAGTTAGAAAGTAATGATACACATCACAGTTTCTGACTTCACAACCCTCACAAGATCATTCACTATAAAGGTGGGAAATTTTGATGCTAACAGCTGTCTAAATTTCAAAGGTCAGTACAAGTCAAAGGTGCAATTAGCAATTCAACGCCACAAATGCAGATATACTAAGCATTAAGTTAGCTATGCACCCTGAGTATCAGACACACAGCTTTGTATCCCTGAATCCAAAAGATGGAAAACATGGATATGCTACAGTTATCATCACTTGCACATGGTGTTATGTGGGGGGCAAGAAACCTAGGCTGACATAAAAGGTCAGTGAATGTGTGCCAGTAAGAAAGAGAAAAAGACAGACATAGGATAAACCAACAAGTGGCCAGTGATACAAAATGAGTAACTGTTGTGTGTGTCTGTAGAGATCCTCCAGGTGAAATTGGTGTGTGAGTGCCTCCATGAACACAGACAAGGTCTATCCTGGCTCTATGTCTTGGTATGTCAGACAAGTGTGAGTTGTGCATGGTAGAGGTGCCAGTTCATCATTGTCATCCCCAACTATGAGAACTGGCTCTGCCAGGAGTTGCACTGGTGTCACCATGCCCAAGGTCAGAGGATGTGCTGCTACCTGAACATGACTGATGTGTGCTAGATGAGCTTCCTTCATGGGGACACCCAGGACCATGACACCATGGCCTGCCATGTCTGGGTGTGGACAGCACACTCAATGACTGAGCAGTGGAAGTACTGCCACTATGGGAACTTGATTAGGCATGGCCACATTGGCTGACAGCAGATGATGTGGCTGACCTACACCCATGAGGATGCCATTCCCCTCCAAGCAGATGTTCCATCACAGACACTGTTCATTCTATGACAGACACCACTCAGTCCATCACAGACACCCCTCATTCCAACGTGTCATTCATCTGATCCAGTGAATCAGCAACACAGTGGAAGCAGTCACTCATGTCAGACTTGCCACATCCACAACCCTGAGCATTTGTCTGGAGCACTTACGGAAGTGGACCTGTGCCTCCATGATGGTCCTAAACATATGATGAGTGGCATGGAAAGAGACACCTGCAACAGGTAGAGGTGAGACAACAGGCCCCCCTCCAAGTAGCCCTGACACCCCATCCACACTTTGACAACAGGCAGACTAAACAGGCACTGAAGCCACAGTAGTCACACTCCCCTGATCAATGTCTTTGGCCTTCACCTGTCCAATATCTGTGGGCTGACTGGACTGGGTAGGCATAGGCCTACTGGATGTGTACAATGGAAATGAGGGGATGTCTGTATGTCAACCTCAGTGTCAGATTCAACCTCTGCACATTGACTGTGCCTCAATTTGGCCACCATCATCATCACAGTCTGCTGATACACTGACATCAGATGGCAAAGGGCCCACATTCCCACTGTCATGATCACCTCTGAGAAAAAGCAAGAAACAGAGGAATAAATTAATATCTGCACTACTATAGTGCAATTTATGCTAACAAACTAACAGTGCTGACACTATTACAGACAGTACAGCAATACACACATCAGGCCTGAGATCAACATCACACACTACAATATTTCTTTAAATTGCTCAGCAGTACTGACATAAAAATATTTGCCTTATCATCTGCAGATGAGATACTCCTCTGTAGTCCAGACAGTCCTGGAAGAAGCAAAGCAAGAGGTAAGGGCACATCATCACAATTAACAGTAACACAGGGGATAATATATTTAACACTTTATATATCCATTATCTACAATTTCAACAAGAACATGGCTGACACCTCTAACTTAAGCTTATAATTGTAGCAATCTTCAATTCCCCCCAAAATATATGTTACACAAAATTAACTTATTGATTTCAATACTATACAACAGTATGCAACTGTTCAGATAGCAAAGCCTACCTGAAAGCTTTTCCTGGAAAGTGCTTGCTGTCTCCAAAACTGTTACTTCGACATCCAAGACATGCTGTAATGCAATCTCCTGGGAGCTGTCTGGATCTCTGATATTGGCCAGGAACTATTCATTGGGGTTTAGCGATGGTTCCCTAGCAGGCCAGCTGGTCACTGCCCACTGCAGCTGCTTTCCTCCATGCAGATGTGACATGTTAGTGGTCCTGTGGTGCACCTGCCCATATGTCCTGCCATGGCCACCCACAGCATTGACATCATCTACTATCTGCCACCATATTCACATAAGTATCACATAACTACAAAATAACTGTTTCCAGATAAAACAGAAAAGGTAGCCAATCCATAGTACCCACTGGAGAAACATAAAACAATCTAAAGATGTGAAATACTAACAACAGGCAGGATGCAAAACAAGGAGAGTAACAAGCGCAACATATCATTGTTTCTACTATAACAGTCACTCATCTTTTCCTCACCCCAATACGAACAGTACATCCTTGTTTTTGCCAAAACAGTAACTCAGCTTTGCTCCCCCATAAAGCAACAGTCCATCCTTGTTTGTGTTATAACAGTAACTCACCTTTTCTCCCCCAAAAGAACAGTTCATCCTTGTTTGCGCCAGGTGGATCCGCTGTGGTGCAGTGGTAGCAGTAGCATTGTTGCCTCACAGCAAGAGGTTCTCCTGTTCGATTCTCAGCTGGAGTGCCTTCTGTGTGGAGTCTGCATGTCCTCCCTGTGGTCGAGTGGCTTCTGAAAGACATGTGTGAATGGACGTGCCTTCGATGAAGGTTGGGCATTGTTCTGGCAACTCGGCACCATAAAAATCTACTGCCAATCATCAGCGGACCGGATTTCCACTGTGGCAACCCCTAACCGGGAAAAGACGAAAAGACAAACAGTAACTCAGCTTTGCTCCCCCATGAAACAACAGGCCATCCTTGTTTGAGCTATAATGGTAACTCACATTTGTTCCACCAAAAGAACAGTTCATCCTTGTTTGTGTCATAACAGTTACTCAGCTTTGCTCCCCACACCAAAAACAACAGGGAAATGACCCATTTTGCTAACAAACCATCTTTGAAATGCTAAAAGTGCTATCAAAGGACCTGCCACTAAAACATGTGTACATCTTTATCACATAGCATTCCATTTTCATGCATTGGCAATCACTTATACCTCTGAAATAGCTTAACAAACATGCCCATACTATCAGTACACTTCCAACTAATGCATACAGATAAAGCTGTAAAAGTCTTTGCTTCAGATATTTTTCTTAAATACATCCCAGCACATGCAGTGTGTAGGTGACAAAATGGAAGCATACTTTCTGAAGTTAAGTACTCCACTGTACAAAGGAAAAAGGGTTTTGCAGTCTTCTAAACATATATGACTCTCCTTACCATCAGTTTGCCTAGCTACACAGTTGCCTTTTTATATAGTGTAGATTCAGGGCTGTGAGCACAGTAATATGCAAATGAGGTATGAACTCATTAAAATTGCTGAATCATCCATGTAAGAGAACTAAACATAGTGCAGGCACTCTCTCAGTGTTTGTTTTTAATGGATTGCACATGTGAGTAATTAGTGGTTGGTAAAAGGAAAACACAACAGTACTGCAGGCTGCCTTACTTCCACGGGGTGTATCAGGTTAGATCTACAAAGTGTTACATGTAAGATTGGAAATGTAAGTAAGCAGCACACAAGTCACAAGTTGTATTCTTTAATATCCAACCTGCCCTTCATTCGTTGTCAACTGCATATATCATTTCCACTTAATATTCTCACACATTTTAAGGCCAATGATATACAATGGCTTATACACTGCATGTCTCAGATTACTGCTCAGATAAATGAAAAATGGCCAACAAACACAGAAACGTAAGGCAGAGCTGTATATTTGCAAGCAATAATCATGACAGGTTGTGTGATCACTAGGTGCACTACATCCAAAACTAATAGGTACAAATAACACTTGTAGGGTTTGATGTCAGTGTAGATGCTGTTGCAGTTGGTTGTGTACAAATTGATTTTTGTTCTTTGCTGCAAAGCTGTTTATGTTGCAAAGTGAGATAAGACACTCATCCTCTGTTCTGAAAGTGCATTGGAGTGAGAGTTCTAATCCAGACCTACGTAGAAATATCTCGTGTGTACTAACCTTATCTAGTGTGCATGTCATAGATGCTTTTTCTCCCCATTTCAAGTACTCCTCCTTTTTTTTGGAAGGGGGGTACTGTTTTCACAATGCACCACTTAGCACAAACTGGAGAACTGGCCAGACAGGACCCAGAGAAAAAGCAGATGCATTAATTAATACTATTAGGCATCGCACAAACCTGCTAAGCAATGTTGTGCAGTGGTTTACAGCAAGACCTTAAGAATGATTTGTATAATAGGAAATGTCATGTAACTATTTCTGTGGCAGCAGTTGTAAGTGTAAGGCTGGAGTACAGCTGGTCCTAGGTTCTAGTACACCTTTGTTTTACTGTTGTGACATTGCAGCATATAGCAATGGACTGCAACATAGATACGTGTCTTCTCAACCTTCTTGTGGCAACAGGTGCCAATTTAGGACTGCCATACATATGGTCCTGGGTTCAAATATAGCATATTCCATACACTTTACTGCTGTTCCCCTTCCCATTATAGTCACTCTCACTTGTAACATTTGATATGGTGTGGGTGATATTAATTATATGTATGAGGCTGAGGCACTAGTATGGTGTCAGTTATGTAGTCATTTATCTATATATTATCACATTTATTTTCAAATGTATAACTGTGGGTGGGTATATTGTGTACTATATTCCCTTAAGTTTATTTCTGCTATCTGGACTGCCATGGTATTCACATTTGTGTACATCCAATAACCTTGAATTTGCTTTGCTTGCTACTGTTGTGATGTTGTGATAAGTAGAGCACAACATTTTCAAACAGTGTGCACTCTCCCAGTAAATGAGATAACTGGAATTGGTGGGAAGACATCATTCTCTATTGGTCTAGATCTGTGGCAGTCATGGCAGGTGTTTGTGGGGAAGGTGTCAGGTTTCAGTCACAAAGATGGGGTGTCCAGGAGTCCAAGATTTTTATTGGACTCCTAGTGAAGAACCACAGTTCCAGGCTTTTGAAGGGGACTATTCAGGCTCCCAGTATAAGTTTGAAGCTTGGGATTGTTTAGCTCAGGCTTTAACCAGTACCACCAGTTTCCCCTCCACTGGTGAACAATGCAGGTATCATTACAATAACCTCCAGAGGAGGAAGGCAGATATCCTTGACCACTGGATCAGGGAATTTAGGACTGCAAACATCCCACACCTGTGTAAGTATCAACTACATAAAGTACTTGTAAGGCTTAAAAGCTGAATATAGGCAAGACGGGTATTCATAATAGTATTTTGTTCTGTTTTTCCACAGCTGCCAGGAACAGTGAGGTCAGTGTACAACCCATGTTGCTAGATTGGTGAGGATGAGGGAAGCATGTGGTATGTATGCAACAGAACAGTAGTGTTATTCTAGCATTAAAAGCTAAATATAGCTTTTTTGGTATTTTATAGAGTCTTATCCAACTGAGCATGCATATCTCAACTGTAAAAGAATGTATGCATGCATTAGTCTGTAGCACAAGCCAAGAGTACAATATTATAATAGCAAATTGAGCATGTATATCTCAACTGTAAAAGCTAATATTCATGCATTAGACTGCAGCACAAACCAACAGCACAATATTAGACTTTAGTTGGAGGTTGAGGATTCAAAGTTCACACTTCCCAAATATACAATACTGTTAATTCTTCAATTATGTATAATTTAAAGGTTTAAAGTAAAAGCTCTATACAAGTGGCACACATGTCCTGCCATACACTGTAATCTGTATAATTGGAACATGCACATGTGCGATATATACACATGTCAAGGAGTAGTTGCTGCAATCTATAGTATATTGTGCATCTGTTGGGAGGTGTTAGTCTTAAAAGTAAAAGTTACCTGTTAGGAGTTGGTATTCTTAAAAGTAAAAGTTAAGATAACAGAGTCAATTAATTGTATCATTGCATTGTTTGTCACATATGAGGCTACTAATGTTATCTTTTTCTCTCAACCCAACCCTTTTCTTCTCTTTTATTTTATTTTTTTTATTTATTTATTTACTTTTCATTATGTGTCATCAAATTGTGACCATGTCATCCATATTTACCACATCACTAAATGCTCCATAGCACAGTGGGGTAGGCCTGCCCCACACCATCCACCTGCTCCCCTCCACTGGCTCCAGCACCATTGCCCACCATATCTGGGAGCCAACATGGGAGCACTGCCTCTGCTGTCCCTGCGCTACCTGTACCCTCAGGTAGTCCTGCCCTGGAGGCTGGTCCAGTGGTTCCCTCAGAGTAGGGGCAGAGGTGGTGATTTTATCACCTGTGCTGAATTGCTAGGGATGGCACATAGGGTTGCACATCACACTGTTGGTGCATGCCTACACTGGCTAGAGAGGCTGCTATCCCTCATTTTATATAATAGCAGGAGGAGGAGACACAGACATCAGACACTCCAGTCAGCAGTGGAGTGAGGTGACAGTGATGACAGTCCAGTGGGTGAGAAATCGATTCTCACTGTCACCCATCTTGATGATCATGGGTTTCTGATGTCCACACCTTCACCTCAGTCATGATGTCCCCCAACCTTTTGTGTTGCTCACCATCTCTGTCACTTGCCTTATTTGTCTTGTCTGTCTGCAATTGCTTCCTCACCTACCCAACATACCTCACACATACATTTCTATGTCCCTTCCCCAACATTCCTCTCTCTCTCTCTCAAAAAAAAAATGAGTACCTGCTCAACAACAAAAAAAAATTGTCCCATACATAGTGTGACATTCCCACTCTGGACCAATAATCAAGGAGCCTGAATCCTGACCACTGACATTGGAGAAGGATGTTCACTTTGAACACAAATGGATACATTCAGTATTACCAAATGCAGACCCCTCTGCATCAAGCACAATTTCCCATAAGAGCACACAGGGAACACACATAGTCTGGGCTATGGATCTCTCTATCTCTCTCACTGCAGATCCCCAGTAAGAATCCCCACTGGTACAGCTGTAGGGTAAGGTCCTCAGCCGTGTGTCTAAGCCAAGTCCTCCAGCACCCTCTCTGTGAAACCAGTGCTTTGTGCCTCTGCCCCAAGTAGCTGACACACACACTCTTTGAGATTTAATTTTCACACACACACACACACACACACACACACACACACACACACACACACACACACACACACACACACACACACACACACACACACACACACACAGATCCAAGACAGAATACAGAATGCGCCTGAGACTTCAGTCGCCTCTAATATTGAAATATTATTTCTGTACAGAATTACATCACTTACAACTGGTCATCTGACTCTGTTTCATGCACTATCCCCCATTAATGGAAGCTACCAGGGTTTAGCATCTATGTGCTATAATACACACAGGTAGAACTTTGCTCAGATGTGGTGCAGCTGCTGGAAGTCACAAAATCATAAAACCATTTCACTCTTCCTACAGGAGCTAACAACTATTCTCTAGCATAGACATTGCATCTCTGGCTCCATTAAAAACTGTGGGATAACATCTTTATGGCTTAACCCATAAAGTTATTTAACTGCAAGAATATTTTGCAAAGTCAGGTGGATTAAGATTAAGCTCTTCACTTCCAGTATATGCTGTTACAATGTATACATGTAAACAGTTCCAATAATGCATGTATATCTCTTTTCCTTCCAGCAGGGCACACTGTTGATACATTTTAACACAAGCAAACCTCACAAATACATTTTCATTACAAACATCTGTACAAATCAGTTTGATATATAATTGACATATAATTATTTACAAAATTCTAGCTAGCTGTGCTGGCATATGTTACAAATCCACTGCCCTACTTCTCCTGGCATGACTGGCAGTACCATCTATCATCACACATAGCTCTCCATTTTGCACATGTGTTTTCTTGACAAACTTGATTCAGTCCAGTTGGCTAAACAACATGATTGTATTGTGGTCACCCCTTTATTTTGAGGTGACAGTCCAAATTCAGTTAATATTTGGCAGATATGTTCACTTTACTCTGTTAAAGAAATGGATGGTTATGGTTCTGCCCTACCTACTTCCTGCACATTCTTGCCCTGCTTTCCATTTGTTCTTCCCCCTGCTTGCTCCCTATTTCATTATTGTTCTATCTTCCTCATTTCTTTCCTTTAAGGCATTATTGTATGATGGTGCACATCACACACCAACCTGCAGCAACTGTAATGCAAAAGTACTTAAAAGTATTACATACAGCTGTATTCAACCTAGTACCATCTTACCCGAAAAATGAATGCATCACTGTATTAAATGCATTAACAAGTGCTGCCACAGAGTCAGTTAAGTAGCAGGTGTGCTCCAGAGACTCAGTACTAACTGTCAGACTTTGTCCTTACCCCTGCCTGATCCCCATTTCGATACTTTCCTATCTACCCCATTTTAGCACCTTTAATCTGATCAAAACAAAGAATCACACACAACACATATAAGTGGCAGAAAAAGCAATAGATCCTTTCACTTTTTGGGTTCCATGTTTGTGAGGAGGTGCACAACATGCACCAATGAGCAGCAATAGTGAGCAGCGGCAAAATATACCAACACATCTCATATAAACAATTCATATTATTGTGTTATTATTCTGCAATGAAAAGTATTTTAAAGTATTAGATACACCTGTATTCAAACCCAGTACTATCTGGGCCAAAAAGTAATGTATCACTGCATTAACACATGCTGCCACCCAGTCAGTTAAGCAACAGGTGTATTTCATAGACTCGGTACTAACTGTCAGACTTTAGCAATGCAGCTCACATTTGCGCACTGCTTACCTATGTGCAAATGTGTATCTAACATTTGTATGCACTTTGCTAACCATCGCACAAACTCACTGCTCGCCATACTATGGAAATGTTTATATTATGCTGTATTACTGCTGTTTTCTGTCCATTTTCTGTGTATGACATGAAATTACATCTGTGAACATAAACTGAGGATCCTGTCTAACAATATGTCACATATTTACAATACAACAAGAAGAAAATGTGCAGTGTAATTCAACACAGATGAAGAAACATGTAAAACAAAATGACACTGGGATCCAACGAAGGTTAAAACTAATAAATTTAATAAAGATTAAATGCTTTCATCTATTGTGCTGGAACTTCATCAGAAAAAAAAAACATTTGACACACAAGCTGATTTTATACAAGTGCTTGTGGTTCCATTGGTTAGAATAAATTAAATAATTAAAACAAATTTATAAAAATAAGTCTTAAAGGCACACCACTCAAATGTAGAATACCAGAATAGTATCCATTTATAAATTCAAGTCTTTAATGGCACAACACTCAAATGTGGTATCCCAAAATAAAATCCATTTAAATACATGAAAATCAACTAGAAAATATATGTGGAAAACTTTTCCATGTTTTAAAAAAATTAAAAAAACAAAAAGTCAGAAATATATAAATAATTCAAATTAAAACAGGTGGCATCACAGTCTGTCAGCCCTTTCATTTAATATTGGTATTACTGACACATGTTCATTTAAACCTGGAGGAAAAGTGGCATTAAGTCGAAGTTGCCACATCGATTTTCTTTTAGTGAGCCATCTCATTCCAGTCACCTCCTCTGAAATTTACATGAATAATTTCTAAAATCCCAATAGAAAACTTTATGAAATTAGGACAATTAGTGACTCACTTAAAGAGAATTGATGTGGCAGCTTAGACTTAATGCCACTTTTCTACCAGGTTTAAATGAATATGTGTCAATAACACCAGTATTAAATGAAAGGACTGACAAACTGTGATGCCACCCATTTTAATTTGAATTATTTATATATTTCTGACTTTTTGTGTTTTGAAAATTAAAAAAAAAACATGGAAATGTTTATCACATATATTTTCTAGTTGATTTTTATGTATTTAAATGGATTTTATTTTGAAATACCACATTTGAGTGTTGTACCATTAAGACTTGGATTTATAAATGGATTTTATTTTGGTATTCTACATTTGAGTGCTGTGCCTTTAAGACTTATTTTTATAAATTTCTTTTAATTATTTAATTTGTTGTAACCAACAGAACCACAAGCACTGGTATAAAATTAGCTCATGTGTCATATGCTTTTATTCTGATGAAGTCAACACAAGACACAAAAGCACTTAATCTTTATTAAATTTATTGGTTTTAACCTTCATTGGATCCCAGTGGCATTTTGTTTTACATATTTAAAATACATCCATCTATTGCCACCCCCCAAGCACTGCAACCATGGTATTTTAGTACTTTTTCCACACATGTATATCACCCACAGTACAAAATGTAATATCAAATGTTGTGTGCCATGCAATGCACATCAGTCTGGTAACATGCAGAACTACAACTATTGACCCACATGCATAAAAACACTTATCTGCAAGACTAGTCAAAGAATTGGCATGGGCAATATCCACAGGGACATAGGTGACCATCGACACACTTGAACCTACCCATTTTGTTTTTGTCAAGGCTACATCTTGTTTATTGAACCTTATGGACTTCATGGATACTGACCCCCACAGACCTGGATGAGGGATAACAGGACATACTGCCTATGTTAACTTATCCAAGGCCTTTGATACTATCCAACATTCATGTGTCATAGTGAAGATCTCCCATGTGGGAATTAAGCCATACAGTAGTATAGGTTTAGGCAACTGGCTCACTGACATAACACACATTCTCAAAGTTGGGGACTGCACCTCCAGCAGTAGCCAATTACCATTAGACTACCATAAGGATCTGTGATGGGCCCTCAGCTGTTTACAAATTACTTCCCTGAAGCACAGGCAATGGTACATGGCCTGTTGTTTACCAAGTTTGCAGATGACTGGTTACTGGATGTACTAATATAGAGTACCCCAATGAAGGTAACATATTATGGAAGGAGTTGCCACACAGAAATTATTGATGCCAGACTCACGGACTGAATCTTAAAGCATGCAATGGCTCATTGTCCCCTTTGGCAATGAAGTACTCCTGTTAATTATGATATACATAGCACTGCTCTAAGCTCAAATACAGAGTTGTGAGACATGGGAACACATGTTGATAGCAATCTATACTTTCATCACTATGTGCCCATAGAGGTGACACACACATTCTGCATTGCACACATCATATATATTGATATTACATCCAAGATCAGGGTGGTTATACCTCTGCTGTACTTTTCCCTGACAGACCACAAATTGAGTACAATGCTCCCTTCTGTCTGTACCTCATCAGACACCTGCAGCAATTGGAGAAAACACAGGCTTGTGCCTGGGAGACTCCATGGGCTCCAAACATGACATACATGGGAAGACTGAAATACCTGTGAGTTTACTTAGTATCATGCAGGCTGCTGAGGGGTGACCTAAGCCTGCCCTACAGAGCAGTTTCAGACCTTGCCCTAATGGAAATGCTGGACATCTGCAAATCAAATGGGACAAGACTAACTTGGTCCAGGGCTCTTAAACTAGCCTATGACATACACAGAACATGCTGAGGAGACAGATATATCCCCAATGACTCACACTCCTCTGTAATAGGCTCCCACTGCATGTGATCAGTGCTCCTTCATGACCCTGTTCAACCGCAACCTTGACTACTGGTTGGGTGATTGTAAAGTCACTTCTGGGGTGGCACCTATGTCTCTCATGGGCAGGGCCAGTTGGTGCTTCTCACAAAATAACTCTGTTAACAATGTCTATGGTGCTTGTGTAAAGTATTGTATTCTGTAATCTAGGTACTTAGATATGTAGGGGTTCTAGTCTCATTCCAGTCAACTGGGTGTATTTGTGCACTTGCTTGACAGTAGGAGAGCATTTTGCAACACATGTGGGGCATTGCTTTTACCATCTTCCTCTCAACAGGCTCTGCTGATTTGTGGATGTGCAGTATACACATCAGAGCAGGGTCAGAGATGTCCTGTATTCCAGGCACAAGTCACCTCATCTTTTCCAATACAAATTTCAGGAACAACACTTTCAGTATATCCACATATGTCATGGCATGATTTGTAAGACCTGTATTTTCTTGGTGTGAAACCCCCATGTTCTGTCCAGCTGCTGCAGGTGGCTGGGTACTGTTTTAGTTTTCAGATGCAGGTTTGAGTACAGTGCATTTTATCCTCCTCAAATCTGGATACAATGTCCTGACTTCTGGGGTGCACAATGAAGCTTTTCCATACTACTGTGGACACTTGGTCAAAGTTCAGATTGCTATCTAAGTACATTCTTAAATCTTGCATCACTAGTTTCAGCATAGGGGGAGTGTTGTCAATGATGTATTTACCAGGACATTCCACTCTGCATAAGGCACAAGTCCTGGCACATACTGTATTTTATTAGTAGACTGTGTGGCTTTGGCACCACTCATTTGTGTGTATTAGCCCATCTTTTACTACAGTCATATCTTTGTAAGACTCAATGATTGCAACCAATATGCATGAATCAGCAAACTTGATAAGCTACAGATTGTATTTTGTAGCTTGGGCTGTTGAGAATAGATTTCAGACAGTATAGAGCCCAGCACAGATCCTTGGAGTACACCAATGGTGACAGCTGCAATGGTAGAGGTGGATTCATCAATTTTCACAGTATGTGGTCTGTCATTGAGTATACTGATTAACAATCTAGTGATGTAAGCATTAATCCCTAGCTGGTAGAGTTTGTCAATGAAACCTGAGTAGGGGGATTGTGGCCAAACCCTAGGACAAATCAAGATAGGTAGCATGCACTGTGTTTCCTTCAATGACATATATAGCCATCAACACCTATATCACCAAGTGGGTAGGACAGTGGATCACATACATGGCATCTAAATATCTATAAATGTGTCCAAACGACAGAACAACAGCGAGGCAAACAGACAGCTCAAACTTAATAAAATCCACAACAAAAGTTTATTGCACAATATATTTGGTAAGCGCTTTCACTATATAGCTTCCTCAGACCTTCTAGCTAAAAAACACTTCATACATTTTATAAAGAGATTTGAATTTAACACAGCCAATGAAATGCTTCACAACCTTAATACATTAATTCATTAATTAAGATGTTAATCAATGATCTGTTACATAATTTAAAGTGCTATACTCAATGAAAATAGTAACAGGAAAGTAAGTGCATCCAAAATCATGTATAAATATATATTTAGATATACATTTCATCTATTAGGTTTCCTACTTTTTATAAAAGGTTTTATTGAGGCTCGTTCATTAAGTCCTTTGCCTACATCAGCTCGTAGGGCAATGATCCAGTTAACTTCCCTACACTCCGTAAAATTCTTGATGTCACCCTCCCTAATGCTAGGTTTGATAACTTCAATAACTCTAAACTTAAAAATATGGTGCTCCCTCATTTGTGTAACATGCTTAGATAATGCATTACAAGTAGAATGAGTTCTAACACTATAAAGGTGTTCTCTAATTCTATCTCTGAATGGCAGATTGGTCTTGCCAATGAAGAATGAATTGCAGACTTCACACTTTGCCATATAGACTACGTTGGAAGTAAGACAATTAGCAGACACCCTAAATACATACTCCTCATTGGTGTCTGGATGTCTAAAAATATTACTAGTGCATATGTATTTACAAAAGTTACATCTGCCACATGGACGTGTGATGGCATCCCTATCATTCTCACTATCACCCTTTTCATTCCTGCAACACAATAATCTTTTCAAATTCTTCTTGTTTTTATAGGAGAAGCAAGGTACTTCTCCTACAAGTTCTCCTATTTCTTTATCTACAGATAAAATGGGCCAATGCTTAAGAAAGAATCTGTCAATTGCCTATTATCGCTAGTATAATATAATGGTATTTTCAAAAAACCTTTATTTTCAGTTTGTATATCTCGCCTTTGCTCTCTAACTTCTGGTCCATAATATGGTTTAGCAGTGCTATGCCTCAACTCCTTAACAAGTGAAAATTTAATTCAATTTCTTGTTTACTATAACCTCTTACTGATAGTCTCTCCTCTAGGTTTTTAGTCTCAGTCACATAACCTTGCTCAGTTGGATTTATTTGTCGAAAAACATGAATGTACTGCTACATGTTGACGTTGGTATGTCTGAGGAAGTACAGAATGGTTTTCCGGAAGATACAAAGGAGCTACAGAAACTGATAGAAGGGCTTGAATTTGACTTTTTAAAGTTGAAAAGATTGAAGGCACAATGATACCATCTTGAGACGTGCCTTGCCAAGAAGATAGTGCCAAGAGGTCTGCATGTCTTTACTATGCCCACGCAAGGCACACAGCATCCTGAACTTTTGGCCCACTGGCAGCAGCTCAACTTAGAGGTGAGCGCTAACTATATGAGACTTTTAATTGACTACTTCAAACCTGAAGAAATTAGGTTGAAGGAGTTGTTACATGAGAAACAAGCTTTTATTTTTACTAAATTTCCTGAAACTGTAGTAAACCCTTTGATGGAGAGTATATTGGATAGTGTTGTAGTATTTGAATGAAAAGTCCTACAACAAAAAAGGGTCAAGATTATTAGAGATGTTAATGATTTTACATTAGGCCATGTTTTTACATGAAATTGTAATAATTTTAATAATAAGAGTAATTCTGGTTGTATTAACAAGGTTGTATGTGATTTGAGAAAAAATTATGCTAACACAGTGAATATAGATTCAACAGCTATTACACATGATAGTATTAAAGAGAATGTTGCTATTGACAATGTACAGGCAATTGCTAATAGTGCTATTAACAATGAACAGACTAATATTAACACTAATTTATATCCTACTGTGAAAGTTTGTAAAAATGTGGGTAATGGTCCAGTTGGTGACCATATTACTACCGTGAAACAAGATAATGTAGTTAGACAAAAAATAAATGGTGGCAATTTTAATGCATGGGATCTTAATAAACAAAGTGATGGTAGTATAGGGAATCACCCTTTTCCCCTCCCTATAAATGTAGAGAGAGGTATGAGAAGGAACAGGTCAATGAGTCGAGGACGCCAGAAAAGAAAATTATCGGGGGACAAGTACCCGAACCATTCCATCAAGAAAATGTGGGGGAATCTAGAGAAGCATTAGTATGGAATATTTCTAATTAGACCTTCTCAAAGGATGAATTCACACTATTAAGTAAAGGACTTAATTTTATTCCAACTAGTGATAGTAAGATAGCAGACTCAATTTTGGATCTTAAAGTGTTCTGTAGGAATCTAATGCTAAAGTTAGAGTTTGGTAATGACGCTAATGAAGGACCACGTCCTTTTAAGAAATTAAGTACATATGTACCTAACAATCATCCCCTGATTGATGCTTATTTGAAACTAACAGAGGATGAATTACATAAATATTATTTTGACAAGAAGAAGAAAGGTAGAAACCATAAGTTTGATAAAAATAAAAATAAAAATAATTTAAGTTATGGAGAGAGACAAGCTCTTAAGAAATTGCAATCAAATGAAAATATAGTTATTAGGCCGGTGGATAAAGGAGGTCCGGTAGTAGTTATGGACTACCAACAGTATACTGAAGCCATGGAAGCTATGTTGTAAGAAGATGAACAATATAGTATTATTACGGTGACACAGATTCATAGTATTATTGAATATATTTATGCCATATTGATGGATGACTTGAAGAGTGGATTGTTAGACTATAATACGTTTAACTATCTTAAAGTAGAGAATCCTTTGATTCCTGTGATACAAGGTCTACCTAAGGTTCATAAGCATGTAAGTAGGCCACCTATGAGACCAATAGTAGCAGGCGGTGGATGGGCCACTGACCTACAATCTTTGTTTGTAGAAAGATATCTGAGGCCTATTATTGATCAGAATGGAATGGTGTTAAAGGATACAAAACAATTTCTGATTGATTTATATGATTATTTAAATGCTCCTACATCCCAAAAAGAATTTTTATTTGTTACATTTGATGTACAATCCCTCTTTACAAAAATTCCTAATTCTAGAGGTGTGTTAAATATACATGACTATCTTTTAGCCAACAGTGAGTATGATGTTATTAAGATTAACTTAATTTGTCATTTTTTAGAATTAATATTGGAAAACAATGTATTTATCTTTAATGATAAATTTTACATACAAAATGATGGTAAAGCTATTGGCACGTCATAGTTTCATAGTTTCATAGTTTAGTACTAGGCTATCTGACCTGGGGCATTTGTAAGCCTAGCCATAGTGATGTGGCTTTTGCCACCCCATGAAATGGTACAAAAATTGTACAGAATAAATTTAGAATACTGTGCCTCTGTCTAGTAGTGACACAGTGAAGGTCCCCTTATATAATAGAATTAGTTTACTGTGCCCCTGTCTAGTAGTGACACAGATGTGACCCCTGGGGTAAACTTACGATCTCACATCCACTCATCAAGATTTCTCTTGAAGAGAGTCAGTGAGGGGCTCTGCCTAACATGAACTGGGATCTTGTTCCAGAGCATGGGAAGCCTCTGGGTTATGAATCTATCCCTCCAGCATGTCCTATTCATACTTGTGCCGAGGTTTAAGTCTTTAGCTCTCATGGTTCTGATGGATTTGGATTTTATGAGGTGGAGCATGTCCATCAGTTCCTGATTGGACATGGCCTTGTACGTCAGGCAGAGATCACCTCTGAGCAGACAGTATGCTACTGAATAGAGCTGGAGTTTCTTTAGTCTGGCAGAATAAGACATATGTTGGAGACTCTTGATCCTCTTGGTGAGGTACTTTTGTGGTCTCTCCAGCTGTTGCAAATGCTGGGTGAGGTACATACCAAATGGGGCATTGTACTCAATCATGGGTCTGATGAGGGAGGAGTATAGGGGTACAATGACATCCTTGGATCTGGATGTGAATCCCTTCATGATAAGGTGTGCAAGGTAGAATGTTTTTCTAACCACTTTGGCAACGTGGGTGTCAAATGAGAGGTCGCTGTCAACTTGGGTCCCTAGGTCTCTGATTACTTTTTCCGTACTCAGTGGGTTGCTGTCTATGTGATAATTTGTGGGTACTTTGTTTTTCCCAAAGGGATGACTATACATTTTTGGCATTTAGTTTAAGGCCATGATTCCGGCACCAGTTGTCCATGTCTGTGAGGCCTTTTGTAGGATGTATGTGTCTGCTGGTGTATCGACTATGGCGCCTAGTTTGCAATCATCTGCGAACTTTGTCAGCCACAACCCTCCCATGTTTGCTTTAACATCTGAGAAATAAATGCCGAACAAGAGGGGTCCCAGGACAGAACCCTGTGGGACACCACTTGTGACTGGCTTTGAGTCTGACATTGCTCCAGTGATTTTAACTTTATGGGTTCTGTCCTTTAGCCAGTTTGCAACCCATCTAGTGACATAAGGGTTTACGTTTAAGCTGTTGAGCTTATCTATGATGCCTGTGTGGGGTATTGTGCTGAAGGCCTTAGCCAAGTCCAGGTAGGCTGTATGGACTGCTTTGCCCTCATCAATGGCTCTAGTGACTGTTTCAAAAAGTCAACCAGGTTCAAAAGGCAGGATCTGCCCTTTACAAAGCCGAACTGGGTGGGGTCAAGTGTCTGTAGGTCCCCAATGTCTCTGTTTATGAGTTCCATAATGATTCTTTCCATAGCTTTGCAGACCAGGCTGGTTAAGCTTATGGGGTGGTAGTTCCCAGGGTCTGTAGAGGTACCCCCTTTGTGGAGTGGGACCACTGTTGCTGTACACCAGTGTTCAGGTACATATCCTGTAGTAAGGCTAAGGTTAAATAGCATTTTTATGTGCAGGTTTAGCTCCTCTTGGAGTTCACGTAGCATGCAACCCGGGATACCGTCAGGTCCCATTGATGCTGTGTTTTTAGCTTTGCTGAGGGCAGCTCTCACTTGGACATCTGAGATGACAGGGAGATTACATTCAGCTGGGATATGTATTTCTTCTTTTGGGGGTGAGGGAGGGAGAAATTTGCACTGAACCTGTCAGCCAGAATGTTGGCAATATCTGTGGGTTCAGTATATTTTTTGTTGTTGTGAACTAACTCTGAGCATATCTGAGGGTTTCTGCCCAGGTTTCTAACATAGCTGAAGAAGGCTTTGTGGTTATCTTTAGTGTCCTTAGTGATTTTTCTCTCAAAGTTGGCCTTGGATGTTTTTATGAGAGAACGTAGTTTTCTGCTAGTGTTGATCAGAGATGTCTTCCATTTATGGGATTTTGCTCTGTCGTGCAGTAGCTTCCTTCTTTTGTTATACAATTTGTTAATGGCTGAGGTCCACCAGACAGGACGCTTGCCTTTGGTGGAGAGGGACTTGGATTTATTTGGGATTGCATGATCCATGCATTCTTGGAGATGTCCATAGAAAGCATTTGTGAAGGATTCAGCATTGTGGGATGTGGTATCCACTGGCCCAGTGGGCTTAAAGGATACCATCTCAGTCTTAAGAAGAGTGAAGTCTGCTTTTGAGAAGTTTTTCACTGTGGTCTTTTGTGCTGGGGGTGGAGGTGGGATATGTATATCCAGGGTGATTAGTTTGTGGTCAGATCTCACTAGTGAGGGGTATACATCCGGTGTGGAGCATTTCGTCTCCATGTTTGTGATGATCAGGTCTAGTATATTATCTCCCCTAGTGGGAGAGGTGACTAGTTGTTCCAGTGCATTTAAATTTATGAATTCCAGGAACCTTCAGGCTAGGGTGTTAAGGCTAGAATAATGTACCCAATCTATTTTAGGGTAGTTGAAGTTTCCCAGTATGATGGTATTTTGTGATACAGTCATATCCTCCAATGTCTTCAGGAAGGCTGAGTGGGGTTCCTGAGATTGGGAGGGTGGTCTGTAACATGCTACCAGTTGTATAGCAGTTTTGCCTATGGTTAGTTGCACCTGTATGGTCTCCGATGCTTCATGTGTTGCTACTAACCTGGAGGTGTGGTTGTCCTTGATGAATATGGACACTCCCCCTCCCTTTGTGGTTTGGCCCGGGTTTTGGGGCTTAAAAGCATTATACAAGGTATAGCCTGGTAGTCCTGGGGTGCTCTCAGGAGCCTTGAACCAGGTTTCAGTTACTGCACAGACGTCGATGTTCTCCATGCTGAGGAGTGCATCAAGTGCCTGCATCTTGAGATTTAGACTTCTGGCGTTGAGCATTACCCTTAGTTTTTTTCCATTTTTGTTTTCTAAGGAGGTGGGTTTGTCTTTTGAGTCTTGCCTAAAAAAGGCACTATGGGGGTGGCAAGAGCCTTAGCCAATATCCGGAAGCCCAGTGGTGACAGGTACAAGCCATCCCTTGTGTAACAGCGTGGCTTGTCCAACATGTCATCCCAGGCAGACAGACATTGGATCCCCTTAGAATGACACCAGTACTTGAGCCAATTATTAAAGCTGATCATCTTGTCTTTGTATTGTGGCATCATTCTTGGTGAGGGCAAGATGCTGCTCAGGGTCAGGGTCATACCAGCCTGAGCTACATAATCAGAGAGCTCCTCTATGTCTCTTTTCATGTAGTCCAGGAGGGTAACGCTCTGGTCATTCGCCGCCATGGATGGACAATGGACGGTCATTTGTGTTGTACTTGGAGTGACCTGAGTGCGTGTGATGTGGCGGATCATAGCTCCCAATAGGCAGCTCACAGTCACCCTCTCCTTGTTCAGCCTGGTAAGTGAGACATCAGTGTGTCTGACTATAGAGTCACCTATTACTAGTGTATCAGGCATGGTGTTTGGCCTTAAGGGCTGTGATTGATTGACACACTGATTTATTGAAGTATGTGTTGCATGTGTTTTGTTTTGAGGTGGTGGATTTTTGGATGTCTGCTTTGGGAGCCTCTGTTGTTTTGGTACGTTTTTTATTAGAGCCTCTGAGTATGTCTTTGTGTTTTTATGTGTTTGGTTTGCAGTTGTGGTAGGTCTATGTGGGACTGGGTTTGTTGTGTGTGTGGTTACCATCTCCTCCTGTCTGGTCATGCCAGCCCTGAGTTGAGAGAGTTCAGCCTCCAGTTTGGCTATATAGTTGCATCTCTCACATGTATTTGTGTTTGTTGGGAGGAGGAGAGGGTTGTCTGTGTACATGAGACAATTGTATCATTGTCTCAAGATACCCAGATTAACCAGCTGAACTGGAGAGGACGCCAGTAATCTACCACTTGACATGCTAGAACAGTATAAGGGAGTGCTGTGCCTTTAAGGGAAGTGGATATTCACAGGGGTGGTAGGTGGATGTAGTGCTTACTTAGTATGAGAGTGCTTACTTAGTAGAGAAGTTTTGAGAACAAGTGCTAGGCTTATAATATAGCGAGTAGTCTGATTATACTAAGAGTAGAGCTTCCTTAAGGGAAAATTTGAAGAGCAGACTTGGCGGAGCCAGAAAAAGTTTAACCTTGTTTAACCGGCTACGCTATGTGCAACCCAGCATAAAGCCATGCAAATGCGGATTTTAAACAGGGAACTTCAAAAAAGCTAGAAATGGTCCAAAACAACCAATTACTACAGCTCTTGTGCTGAGGTCACTTCCTACAGGGACAGGTAGGCTGCTCAAGGCTCCCCACTCCCACTGGTGAGCAAAGAAACTTCCTTCTATCCAAGTAAGGTAATGGACAACACAGGAACTACACCACAGCCCAGAATACAGCAAAGCCTGTAAACTGGTCTAAACTAGTTGAGGAGAGGCAGGAAAACAAGGATTATTTTTTTGTTTTTTTTTGTTTTTAGATAGAAACACACAGAAAATGCAGAAACAGTAATAAATCAGTTACACAGGCTAGCACACTTTAGTGGGCAGCCTCAACAGTTAAATTAAACAAGCAAACAAACAAACTTTCGATCAAATTCGACTAAAATGTAACTTTAAGTGCAGATATTAAATAATGCAGCAAACAGCTAAAAAAACAGTTTAAGCTTGTTTAGGGTAAGCTAGAGAAGGTATTTCAAGTAAAAAAACAGCAAAGATACTTAAATCCAGAAAGTAGTCGCTTTTCTGAGTTCTCTGTAGCTAGGACCACTCTGCAGGACCACGAGGAGCTTGTCTGAGTAGTATAGCCAGAAAAAAATGCCCAGAGGCAGATTTTAAACAGGGAACTTCAAAAGAGCTAGAAATGGTCCAAAACAACCAATTACTACAGCTCTTGTGTTGAGGTCACTTCCGACAGGGACAGGTAGGCTGCTCAAGACTCCCCACTCCCACTGGTGAGCAAAGAAACTTCCTTCTATCCAAGTAAGGTAATGGACAACACAGGAACTACATCACAGACCAGAATACAGCAAAGCCTGTAAACTGGTCTAAACTAGTCGAGGAGAGGCGGGAAAACAAGGATTATTTTTTTGTTTTTTGAGATAGAAACACACAGAAAATGCAGAAACAGTAATAAATCAGTTACACAGGCTAGCACACTTTAGTGGGCAGCCTCAACAGTTAAATTAAACAAACAAACAAACAAACAAACTTTTGATCAAATTCGACTAAAATGTAACTTTAAGTGCAGATATTAAATAATGCAGCAAACAGCTAAAAAAAAGTTTAAGCTTGTTTAGGGTAAGCTAGAGAAGGTATTTCAAGTAAAAAAACAGCAAAGATACTTAAATCCAGAAAGTAGTCGCTTTTCTGAGTTCTCTGTAGCTAGGACCACTCTGCAGGACCACGAGGAGCTTGTCTGAGTAGTATAGCCAGAAAAAAACGCCCAGAGGTAAATTTTAAACTGGGAACTACAAAAGAGCAAGGTTATGTGAATGAGACTAAAAACCTAGAGGAGAGACTATCAGTAAGAGGTTATAGTAAACAAGAAATTGAAGTAAATTTTTCACTTGTTAAGGAGTTGAGGCATAGCACTGCTAAACCATATTATGGACCAGAAGTTAGAGAGGAAAGGCGAGATATAAAAATTGAAAATAAAGGTTTTTTGAAAATACCATTATATTATATTAGCAATAATAGGCAATTAACAGATATCTTTCTTAAGCATTGGCCCATTTTATCTGTAGATAAAGAAACAGGAGAACTTGTAGGAGAAGTACCTTGCTTCTCCTATAAAAACAAGAAGAATCTGAAAAGATTATTGTGTTGCAGGAATGAAAAAGGTGATAGTGAGAATGATAGGGATGCCATCACACGTCATGTTGCAGATATAACTTTTGTAAATACATATGCACTAGTAATATTTTTAGACATCCAGACACCAATGAGGAGTATGTATTTAGGGTGTCTGCTAATTGTCTTACTTCCAACGTAGTCTATATGGCAAAGTGTGAAGTCTGCGATTCATTCTACATTGGCAAGACCAATCGGCCATTCAGAGATAGAATTAGAGAACACCTTTATAGTGTTAGAACTCATTCTACTTGTAATGCATTATCTAAGCATGTTACACAAATGGGGGAGCACCATATTTTTAAGTTTAGAGTTATTGAAGTTATCAAACCTAGAATTAGGGAGGGAGACATCAAGAATTTTACGGAGGGTAGGGAAGTTAACTGGACCATTGCCCTACGAGCTGATGTAGGCAAAGGCCTTAATGAACGAGCCTCGATAAAACCTTTGATAAAAAGTAGGAAACCTAATAGATGAAATGTATATCTAAATATATATTTATACATGCTTTTGGATGCACTTACTTTCCTGTTACTATTTTCATTGAGTATAGCACTTTAAATTATGTAACAGATCATTGATTAACATCTTAATTAATGAATTAACGTATTAAGGTTGTAAAGCATTTCATTGGTTGTGTTAAATTCAAATCTCTATAAAATGTATGAAGTTTTTTTTAGCTAGAAGGTCTGAGGAAGCTATACAGTGAAAGCACTTACCAAATTCATTGTGCAATAAACATTTGTTGTGGATTTTATTAAGTTTGAGCTGTCTGTTTGCCTCACTGTTCTTTTATCGTTTGGACTGATTATTGTATTTGCTCTCAACAAAGAGGCATTTACCATACTGAGTGCAATTTTTACTTTTTGGATCTATAAATGTGTGAAATAACTTACATCATGTGTCCAGTGATCAAATGTATACATCAGGGCTGTCTGCTAGGGCCTTTCCTGTCTATGATTGAAATCATAAATATCAAGAATGACATACAAATCCTGTGTCCCATCAGCTGTCTGGAGGACTACAGATTGTGGACAATCACTGACTCCAGCTGTGATACTGGTATAATACAGACAGTATCAACATACATCGAAGATAGCTGCCACAGCCATGACAACATATGAGATGAAAAAAATGTGGGGAGTTGTTTCTTTATGCAAACAAATGCACTACTCAAGGATCTCAGACGTCATGCCCTATCAGCAGACCAGTTGTTATGTGGCCTGTGGCCTGGAATATATAGTATGTGTAATGTCCACCAGCATGTGACCACAGTGGTTCATAGGTTCATAGGTAGGTACTAGGCTATCGGCCATAGGGCCTATACAAGCTTAGCCATAACAATTCCCTGAATATTTCTTCCCACAATATTTACTTCCCTGGACCCCTGTCTAGCAGGGTGACTGACATGATCCCCGGGGTGAATTTCCAATCTCCCATTCAGTCATCAAGGTTCCTTTTGAAGAGGGCCAAGAAGGTACTCTGCTTGACATGTATGGGCAATCTATTCCAGAGTATGGGGAGTCTCTGGGTCAGGAACCTATCCCTCCAGCATGTTTTGTTCATTGTGATGACAAGGTTTAGATCCCTGGAGCGTGTGACTCTGAGGGATTAGGATTTCTTTAAGTGGAGCATGTCCAAAAGCTCAGGGTTTGACATGGCCTTGTATGTTAAGCAGAGATCACCTCTGAGTAGACGATATGCCACAGAGTATAGCTGGAGTTTTTTAGATGGTCAGCATATGGCATCTGCTTTAGGCTTGTGATTCTTTTAGTGAGGTATTTCTGCGGCCTTTCCAGCTGTTGTAGATGTCTTGTGAGGTACATACCAAATGGGGTGTTATACTCTATAATGGGTCTAATGAGAGATGAGTGCAGTGGGACAATGATCTCCTTTTTTCTGGATGAAAAGCCCTTAGTGATGAGGTGTGCCACATAGATGGATTTCCTGACTGTTATGGTGATGTGGTTATCGAAGGTGAGACCACAGTCCACCTGTGTCCCTAAGTCTCTCATCACACTTTCGATGTTTAGTGTACTGCCACCCATGTGGTAATTCATGGGTACATGCTTTTTTCCAAAGGGGATAACTATACATTTCTTGGCATTAAGCTTGAGCCCATGGCTCTGGCACCAGGCATCTGTTTCTGTAAGGCTTTTTTGTAGAATATCCACGTCATTTGAGGATTCAATAATGGCTCCCAGTTTGCAGTCATCTGCGAACTTTGTTAGCCAGAGTCCCTTAGTGTTGGCCTGTACTTCAGAGAAGTAGATGCCAAACAAGAGTGGTCCCAGGACTGAACCCTAAGGTACTCCACTTGTCACTTGTCTGGTGCTGGATTTGGAGTTGGCTACTTTTACAGTCTGGCTTCTGTCAGTAAGCTAGTTGGCAACCCATCGAGTGACATAGGGACTTACACCCAGCTTAGTAAGTTTATCTTTGATTCCAGAGTGGGGGATGGTGTTGAAGGCCTTGGCGAGGTCCAGATAGGCTGTGTGGACCGCCTTACCCTTCTTCCACAGCTCTGGAGACTGATTCGAAGAAGTCAATTAGGTTCAGCAGACAAGATCAGCCCTTCACGAACCCAAACTGGGTGGGGTCCAGTGTTTGAAGGTTGCCAATGTCTTTTTTATAAGTCTTATGATAATGCGTTCCATGCCCTTGCAGATCAGGCTCATCAGACTGATGGGACGGTAGTTACCAGGATCCAAGGTGGATCCCCCCTTGTGGAGTGGGATAACTGTAGCTGTGCACCACTCAGTAGGCACGAAGCCTGAGGTGAGGATATGATTAAACATGACACTTAGGTGAGGTGCCAGTTCATTTTGTAGTTCATGTAGTACACAGCCCAGGATGTCCATCTGGTCCCATGGATGCTGTATTCTTAGCTTTGGAGAGTGTGGTTTCTACTTGTGTGGCTGTGATTACCGGAATTTGGCAATCTTTTTATATTGAGATGGGCCCTTTAGGGGGTGAGAGGTGGGTGAAGTTGACACTAAATCGATCTGCCAGGATATTGGCAATATCCTTGGGATCAGTATATTTAATGCCATTCTGTTGTAGCTCAGAGCAGATCTATCTGAGCACTGCCATTTAGATTCTTGACATAACTATAGAATGCCTTGTGAGTACTCCCTTCTATGTAACACAACTACTGAGTATGTGCAGGACATCCACATATTACCTTCATAGTTCACAGTTTTCACCACACCAATACCTGAGTACTAAGCACCCTTCCTCGTGTCCCTCCATACACATCTTCCAATGATGTGTAAATGAAATGTACCACCTTTGTCACTGTGAGCTGTCACACATCCAGTTGTGCATACCTAGGTATTAGTTTTCTTGCATAAACATTACTGTCTAATGTCACAGAATCCCCATCAAGGTGTAATACCACATGCATGTATGATATCTGTTTCAGTGATGCAGTCATGACATACATAGCTGTTTAATGGCATTGATTGCATGATTTATATTCGTGACAGTGCAGATTGTGCCATATATCTGCCATGCATACCAGTCAACTAGCTTGTAGTGATCATAATGTCAAGTCTGCCTCCTCACACCTCCTGCATATGTTAGATTACACTCATAGATTGCTGATATGCCCTAATAGTTGTACAACTGTGTTGGTGCAGAACCATCTATGCTCACTCAGAAGCACATATGTTGTGTCAGGGACATGGGTATTAGTGGTAGTATTATTCTTATATTGTCCATGATTGTGCGGGAGAGTTTTACGGTTGGCCATGAGCCTGTATCTGTGTCCTACTTGTTGGAAGCCTCTGCTGACAAAACAGGCATACTCAGGCAAATCAGTTTGCACCGCTTCACAATATGCACCCAAACCCAATTGTATTTAACATCATCACACAGACATCCTCTGCTGTCACGTCACCTTGTGTCACCACGTTACATCACCTTGTGTGACAGTCACATCATATACATTTATCACTGTGCAGTCCATACTGTGCCATGTGCAAATGTGATTAGTGTTCCTGCTGCAACTGTCTTCCTTTTACATTTCCTCATGTGGGGTACATTACAATGTTTCACCTGTTCTCCTTCTTGGTGTTCATCCCTAAACTTCATCTGTGTGTCCGTATTTAATAAACACACTTCTCATGACTGTTTCTTATGGCAGTCCATGTACCCTTACAGATCATTGACACAACTTGTACAGACTGCATGGAATGGGATTCCACAATACTCAGCACTATATACACTGTCCTGTCCTATACCTGGAACGTGCATTAATATATGAAAAACTCTGGTGGTCCTTTTGGCAATCCATGCAATCCCGCTAGCCCAGTATGCTGGAGTGTACACATACACTGGCCTGTCTTAATACACTGTCCTTTTCCTGCACCATAATACATAAATATATGAAAAACCCTGGTGGTCATTGTGGCAATCTATGCAATCCCGCTAGCCCAGTATGCTGAAGTGCACACATACACTGTCCTGCCCCCGCAACATAATACATTAATAGATTAAAAACCCTGGTAGTACTTCTGACATTTCATGCAATCCCACTAGCCCAGTATGCTGGGGTGTACTTATACATTGTCCTGTCCTGACACACTGTCGTTTCCTGTCCCCACAACATAATACATTAATATATGAAAAATCCTGGTGGTCCTTGTGGCATTCCTTGCAATCCCACTAACCCAGTTTGCCATACTGCAACTAAGTTCACTATCCATGTTGCTTTACATGGTTTCCTGGCCACTACAGAACCCTGCTTGCTTACGTTTGAAGGCGGCAAACCACAGCATGAATATTCATTGAGCTCTGCTGCTCACCATGCAAACACGTAAACTCTATGTAGGCTTCACGTGAAGCCTACATGGAGTTTATTGAATCCCAGGGATATATGTATTTGTTTATTTATTTATTTATTTATTTATATTTGTTTACTGAGGTAGTGCACTGATCAATACTGGCCAATTTCAGAAACATTTCACAAACAAAAAATGCAGAAATATAACCAATAACAGAGTAATTCAGACTACTTTCATAGAAAAAAATTACACACATACACACACACACACACACACACACACACACAAACACACACACACACACACACACACACACAATCCAATGAGCAAGCACAGTGTAATGTACAGTTGAAAAGAGAATAATTTACAATATATATATATATATATATATATATATATATATGTATATACCAGTTTCTTCAGTAAACCTTGAGAGAGGAGAAAAGACTTGGAAAGGAGATGCTTTCTGAGTTGTGTATCTATCTATCTATCTATAGATATCTATATCTATATCTGTATATATATATATATATATATATATATATATATATATATATATATAAAAACCCAGCCACTGGGGATGCACAAGCCAGTGCATTTCTTTGTGCCGGTCCCAAGCCCGGATAAATGGGGAGGGTTGCGTCAGGAAGGGCATCCGGTGTAAAACTTCGCCAAATCATTTCATGCAGTCACCAGTAAATATTTCCATACCGGATCAGTCGAGGCCCGGGTTAACAACTACCACCACCAGTAATGGCTGAAGGAGGAGAAGAGGTGGAAGGCATGGCCGAAGGCAGGAAGAGAGGAGAAAGGCTAGGACTGTGGTAGTGAGAGTCGGAACTTTGAATGTTGGCAGTATGACTCATATAGGGAGAGAGCTAGCTGATATGATGGACAGAAGGAAGGTTGGTATATTGTGTGTGCAAGAGACCACATGGAAGGGGAGTAAGGCTAGGTGTATCATAGGTGGGTTCAAATTGTTTTATCACAGTGTGGATGGGAGGAGAAATGGTGTAGGAGTTATTCTGAAGGAACAGTATGCGAAGAGTGTTTTGGAGGTGAAAAGAGTGTCTGATAGAGTGATGTTTATGAAGCTGGAAATTGATGGTGTAATGATGAATGCTGTTAGTGCGTATGCTCCACAAGTTGGGTGTGCAATGGATGAGAAAGAAAAATTTTGGAGTGAATTGGATGAAGTGGTGATGACTGTACCCAAGGGTGAGAGAGTGGTGATTGGAGCAGATTTCAATGGGCATGTTGGTGAAGGGAAGAGAGGGGATGAGGAAGTGATGGGTAGGTATGGTGTTAAGCAATGGAATGCAGAAGGTCAGATGGTAGTGGATTTTGCGAAAAGGATGGACATGGCTGTGGTGAATACATATTTTAACAAGAGGGAGGAACATAGGATGACATACAAGAGTGGAAAAAGATGCACACAGGTGGATTATATCTTATGTAGGAGGGCCAGTTTGAAGGAGATTGGAGACTGTAAAGTGGTGACCGGAGAAAGTGTAGTTAGGCAGCATAGGATGGTGGTTTGTAGGATGATGTTGGTGATCAAGAAAAGGAGGAGTGTGAGGGCAGCACCAAGGATCAAATGGTGGAAATTGAAAAAAGGTAATTGTGAGGTGGAGTTCAGGGATGAGTTAAGACAGCACTGGGTAGCAGTGAAGAGTTACCAAATAGCTGGGTAACTACAGCAGAGCTAGTAAGGGAGATGGCTAGAAAAGTGCTTGGTATCACATCGGGACAGAGGAAGGACGCCAAGGAGACATGGTGGTAGAATGAGGAAGTACAGAAGAGTATACAGGCAAAGAGGTTGATAAAGAAGAAGTAGGATTGTCAGAGAGATGAAGAAAGTAGACAAGAGTATAAGGAGATGAGGTGCATGGCAAAGAGAGAGGTGGCGAAGGCTAAGGATAAGGCATATGAAGAGTTGTATGAAAGGTTGGAAACTAAGGAGGGAGAAAAGGACCTGTACCGATTTGCTAGACAGAGGGACCGAGCTAGGAAAGATGTGCATCAGGTAAAGGTGATAAAGGATAATGAGGGAAACATACTCACAAGCGAGGAGAGTGTGTTGAGGAGATGGAAAGAGTACTTTGAAGGGTTGATGAATGAAGAGAATGAGAGGGAGAGAAGGTTGGTTGATGTAGGGATAGTGAATCATGAAGTACAATGGATTAGCAAGGAGGAAGTAACGATAGCTATGAAGAGAATGAAGAATGGAAAGGCTGTTGGCCCAGATGACATACTTGTGGAAGCATGGAGGTGTTTAGGTGAAATGGCAGTGGAGTTTTTAACCAGATTGTTTAATGAAATCTTAGAAAGTGAGAGGATGCCTGAGGAATGGACAAAAAGTGTTTTGGTACCGATTTTTAAGAATAAGGTTGATGTGCAGAGCTGTAGTAACTACAGAGGGATTAAATTGATCAGTCACAGCATGAAGTTATGGGAAAAAGTAGTGGAAGCTAGGTTAAGAAGGGACGTGATGATTAGTGAACAGCAGTATGGTTTCATGCCAGGAAAGAGCACTACAGATGCGATGTTTGCTCTGAGATTGTTGATAGAGAAATACAGAGAATGTCAGAAGGAGTTTCATTGTGTTTTTGTAGACTTAGAGAAAGCATATGACAGGGTGCCTAGAGAGGAGTTGTGGTATTGTATGAGGAAGTCAGGAATGTCAGAGAAGTATGTAAGAGTGGTACAGGATATGTACTAGCTAGGGTAGTGTGACAGTGGTGAGGTCTGCGGTGGGAGTGACAGATGCGTTTAAGGTGGAGGTGGGGTTACATCAAGGATCAGCTCTGAGCCATTTCTTATTTGCAGTGGTGATGGACAGGTTGACAGACAAGATCAGACAGGAGTCCCCATGGGCTATGATGTTTGCAGATGACATTGTGATCTGTAGTGAGAGTAGGGAGCAGGTGGAGGAGACCCTGGAGAGATGGAAATATGCTCTAGAGAGAAGAGGAATGAAGGTCAGCAGGACTAAGACAGAATATATGTGTATGAATGAGAGGCAGGATAGAAAAATGGTGAGGATGTAAGGAGTAGAGGTGGTGAAGGTGGATGAGTTTAAATACTTGGGGTCAATAGTTCAGAGTAACGGTGAGTGTGGAAGAGAGGTGAAGAAGAGAGTACAGGCAGGATGGAGTGGGTGGAGAAGAGTGTCAGGAGTGATTTGTGACAGACGAGTACCTGTAATAGTGAAAGGGAAGGTCTACAAGAGGGTAGTGAGACCAGCTATGTTATATGGGTTGGAGACAGTGGCACTGACAAAAAGGCAGGAGTTTGAGCTGGATGTGGCAGAGTTAAAGATGTTAAGATTTGCCCTGGGTGTGACGAGGGTGGACAGGATTAGGAATAAGTATATTAGAGGGTCAGCCCAGGTTGGAAGGTTTGGAGGCAAAGCCAGAGTGGCAAGATTACATTGGTTTGGACATGTGCTGAGGGGGGATGCTGAGTATATTGGGAAAAAGATGCTAAGGATGAAGCTACCAGGTAACAGGAAAAGAGGAAGGCCTAAGATAAGGTTTATGGATGTGGTGAGAGAGGACATGCAGGTGGTTGGTGTGACAGAGCAAGATGCAGAGGACAGGAAGAAATGGAAACAGGTGATCCACTGTGGCGACCCCTAACAGGAACAGCCAAAAGAATATGATGATGATCTATATCTATATATATATATATATATATATATATCTATGTCTATGTATATATAGTGAATATAAAAAGTTTACACACCCCTGTTAAAATGCCAGGTTTTTGTGAAATAAAAAAATGAGACCACCTTTAATGTGACCTATAACCTGTACAATTCAATTGAAAAACAAACAAATATGTTAGGGAACCCAGCTAAAGCCTTTGACACTATTCCTCACTCGGGCATAATAGATAAACTCTCCCAGCTGGGCATCAACCCATATGTTACCAGATGGGTAGCTAACTGGTTTACTGATAGAGCCCACTCAGTCAAAGTAGGAGAAAACACCTCTAGTAGTAGACCCATAACGAGTGGTATACCCCAAGGATTGGTCTTGGGGCCTCTACTGTTTGTGATATACATTTTTGAGGTGCAAGCTAAAACCAGTGGTCTGTGGCTGACCAAGTTTCCAGATGACTGCAAGCTGGGTGGTGTCTTAAATTCCCCTAGTGATGTGAACATCCTCCAAGAGGGCCTTACCCAAACTAATGACTGGTGCAAGAAGCATGGCCTCAAACTGAATGCCAAGAAATGCATCATTATCCCCTTTGGGGAAAATGTCACCCCCACTAATTATCACATTAATAACAATGTACTAAGCATGCAGTCAGTCATGAGGGACTTGGACACCCAGGTTGATAGCAACCTGACTTTTGACCACCATTTTGCCTCTATTGTACAGAAGGCTTTCTACATGGCCCACCTCATAAATAAGGGTATTTCATCCAAGAACAAGGCAGTCATAGCATCCCTGTACTCCCTTATTAGACCCATTATTGAGTACAATGCACCCTTCAGCATGTACCTTGCCAAGAACATGAAGCAGTTGGAGAGACCACAGAGGTTCCTGACCAGGAAAATCCAGGTTCTCAAACACCTATCCTATACAGATAGGCTAAAAGCCCTGCCGCTTTACTCAGTCTCATACAGACTGCTCAGAGGTGACCTGTGTCTGGCATACAAGGTCATTTCAGACCCAGTCTTGATGGAGTTGCTGCATATCTGTAAGACAAATTCCACTCACGCAACCCACACGCAAGGCCTTAACCTGGTCTGTGACATTACTAGAACTTATTGGCTGGATACTCCCCCGTCTGTGGAATAGACTCCCTCTCTATGTCAAGCAGAGTACTTCTCTAGCCTCTTTAAGAGGAACCTGGATGACTGGATGGGAAACAGAAAATATACCCCTGGGATCCCACCTATGTCCCTGCTGGACACGGGAAACAGGTGATGACTTTGAGGGAACATGGCCGAAATTCTTGGCTAGGCTTATAAGGCCCTCCGGCCCAATAGCCTAGTATCATCCTATGAACCGATAAACCTATAAAAAATAAAAAAAACATACAATAAGCTGGTTGCATAAGTGTGCACACCCTTAAAATAATACTTTGTTGAAGCACCTTTTGATTAAATTACAACATTCAGTCTTCTTGGGTACACACCTGCCATAAATGAAAGAGACTGATTAACCTCAAATAAAGTCCAACAGCCAATATGAACAGGAAAGTAAATTGCTCAATAAAAGCAGCCAAAACCAAAAGAAAATAGAGCAATTCCACCAAGGCACGACTCCACTGGTATTTTCCACATGAACAAGCTTTATTGAAACACACTTTCTTCAGAATAAAACCATAAATACTGTTATCACCACAGATGCGTTTTCATCCTCTAATGACTTCCTCAGATGAAACAGAAATGCATACCTTTTACAATTCTTCCCCTAAAATACCCTCCACTTAAATAATACTGCTATCCAATTGGTGAATATTCTTAATGTGGTCACGTGTACTTAATAGATGTTCAACCCTATAAAACTTTTTTTTAAATTCCTTTAAACCAGTCCTTTAAAACAGTTCTAAACACATACATACATACATACATATATAAATATATAAATATCAAAATATCCACAATACCTTCTCTAAACTCTAATAGATATAAATATATAACTATAAGTAAATATAAATACAAATACAGTTTAGTTTTATACATGTTAAAAACCTTATAAAACAAACTTTTCTTCCATACAATAGCACCATCTTGTGTCCAAAGAAAGCATTAAAATCCTATACAGGTGCTTTTTAGATAAATGGTTCAAACAGTAATATAGTAAAAGACATACATTTTCTTTTTTCTCTTTTTGAACCAGAATAAATTATTGCACATACACTTTTGATGTTGCAGTCCTTAGCTTTGTCCTAAGGTAAGAAGTATTACATTTAAAAAAAATTATATTTATAAAGTTAATGTCCATAAAGGGATACATTTTTCCAGAGTCACTAGAGCTTTGCAGCCCTTAACTTTAAAACTGGGGCAAGAGAGACTGCATCATTCAGACCTGGAAATCTAGTAGCTTCCATGGATAGTTGCCACAGTAGTTCTTTGTATTTAATGGAAGTCTCCCATGGACCTCCTCTTCTGTCCTTTGGAACTACTTCCAATACAAAGAATTTGAATGTACCTTCTTATTGTGTGTCTGTAAAGAGCATTCTTGATACATTTTGTTCTAATTTCATAGTTATGCTCATAGATTCTGTTTTTTAACTTTCTTTCTGATTTACCTACATAGAATGCTTCACAATGGTCACAAAGTCCTATGTACACTATACCACTAGTGTCACAATTCGCATAGTCCCTACTACTAATGTCTATCCCTACTGCTAACCAGAATACTGTCCCTCATGTAGGTATACGGACACTGGGAGCATCATCCACATTTAAAGGTCCCTACTTTACCCCCTTTACACTTAAGGCCATCTTTTTTACCTTCTAATATAGCCTTTAGACATCTACCCCTTCTGTATGTGCATCTTAAAGGGTTATAGAAAATTCCCTCCAAGTCTGATAATTCACCAAATCTATTCCATTCCTCTTCTAACAATTTTCTTATTTTTGCTGCGTCTCCATTATAATCTAACACAAAATTTCTTTCACCTTCAAAATTCACTGTTTTAATCTTTTCCTTACTAAGCGTTGTTTTGTCCTCCAAAATGGGTTTAAATCTATCCTGCCTTCCTTCTTTAACTTCTTTTTCTGTTTTTTTATAAATTCGTTGGGGTAACCTCTTTCTATAAACATTTCACTCAATGTTTTGCATTCTACCTCAAAATCACATTCTCTGGATGTCATATGACTACCCCTAACATATTGGCCCTTAACAATTCCTTTTTTCTGATGTAGGGGGTGTGCACTATTGTACGCTAAATATGAATTTGAGAAAGTTTCTTTCTGATAAATCTTTGAACTGAAAATACCTTCACATTTCTTAATAGAAATGCCCAGATATTCCAATTCATCCTTATTAATCTTGTATGTAAAATTTAAAAAATCAGTTGATTCTGATATACAATTTAAAAATTCAAAAAACATGCTTTCAGAGCTTGTCCATAAAAGTCACATGTCATCCAGGTAGCACTTGTACAGTTTCCAACATTTTACATATTTGGAATTTATAATTTATTTTTCCTCCCAAATTGAAAGAATTATGTTGGCATACGTAGGGGCACACCTTACCCCCATCGCTACTCCCTGTACTTGTTTAAAAAACTCCCCTTCGTAATGTATAAAATTATTTTTTAAAACCATTTCCATCAAGGTTAAAATAAGATAAAAGCCTCTGTTGTTAAACTTACCATACTTAATTAAGGCTTCCTCAAACCATTTCATTCCTTCATCATATGGTATTGATGAGAATAAGTCAATTATGTCAATAGTTATAAAAATCATTTTCTCATCATACAAATTATTTGTTATACTACGTTATAAGTTCCAAGAATCTTTTACTACACCCTGGCTTCCTAGCGCCATGTCTTCAAGCTTAGTGTCCAACCATTAGGCCAGATGTGCTGTTATAGACCCTTCTGATGACACTATAGGTCTCATAGGTGGGTCTTCTGTGTCTTTGTGCACCTTTGGAATCCCAAAGATGGTAGGTATTTTTGTTTTTTCTATGTACAAAAACTTAAAAGTTTCTATACTTATTAGTCCTTCCAACAGTAGGTCATTTAAAATTAAATAGAGTTTTCTATTACCTATATTTATTTCATTAACTGAAAATCTGACGTATCTATTTGTGTTCTCCAATATGTCCATCATCTTACCTTCATACACCATTTGGTCCATAAGAACCGTCCCTCCTCCTTTATCCAGTCTCATCACCCTTAAGGTAGTATCATCTTTCATTTCATTTCATTTAATAATTTGTTTTCTTCCTTTGTTATGTTATACCCTATCCTTCTCTTAGAAAGTTCTGATCTTATTTTTCTCTCCATTATTATTTCAGATTTTTTTAATTGTGGGTGTAGGGGTGGATTAAATGTGCTTTTCCTTCTTAATTCCTCCATGCCTCATGAGTTTGCACTGCATCTGTGGTGATAACAGAGTTTATGGTTTTATCCTGAAGAAATTGTGTTTCAATAAAGCTTGTTCATGTAGAAAATACAAATGGAGTCATGCCTTGGTGGAATTGCTCTATTTTCTTTTGGTTTTGGCCAAATAAAGTTCAGCTGTCCTAGCAGGATTTCCCTAACATGTACTCAGTTGCCTGCTACAACAAAAGCCATAGTTCACAGGGAACTTACAAAGCATCAAAGGGATCTCATTGTTGAAAGGTATCAGTCAAGAGAAGGGTACAAAGAAATTCCCAGCATTGGATATACCATGGAACACAGTGAAGACAGTCATCAAAAAGTGGAGAGAATATGGGACAAAAGTCACGTTGCAAAGAACTGGATGTCCCTCCAAAATTGATGAAAAGGCAAGACAAAAACTGGTCAGTGAGGCTGGCAAGAGACCTACAGCAACACTGAAGGAGCTGCAGAAATTTCTGGCAAGTACTGATTGTGTACTATATATGTGACAGCAATCCCCCGTATTCTCCATATGTCTGGGCTATGGAGTAGGGATGCAAGATGGAAGCCTTTTCTTACACAGAAAAACATCCAGGCCCAGCTAAAATTTGTAAAACAATACATCAAGTCTCCCAAAAGCATGTGGGAATATGTGTTATGGTCTGATGAGACCAAGGTTGACTTTTTGGCCACAATTCCAAAAGGTACATTTGGCATAAAAACAACACTTCGCATCACCAAAAGTACATTACCCCCATGGTGAAGCATGGTGGTGGCAGTATTGTGCTTTGGGGTTGCTTTTCTTCAGCTGAAACTTGGGCTTTAGTCAAGGTGGAGGATATTATGAACAGTTCCAAATACCATTCACTTTTAGTGCAAAACCTTCAGGCATCTGCTAGAAAGATGAAGATGAAGAGGAATTTCAACTTTCAACATGACAATGACCCCAAGCATATGTCCAAATCAACAAAAGAATGGCTTCACCAGAAGAAAATTAAAGTTTTGGAATGGCCCAGCCAGAGCCCAGACCTAAATCCAATAGAAAATATGTGGGGTGATCTGAAGAGGGCTGTGTACATGAGATGCCCTCACAATCTGACAGATTTGGAAAACTTTCGCAAGGCAGAGTGGGCAAATATTGCCAAGTCAAGATGTGCCATGTTGATAGACTTCTACCCAAAAAGACTGAATATTGCAATTAAATAAAAAGGTGTTTCAACAAAGTATTAGTATTAGTATTAGTGGGTGGCCACGGAGGTGCAGCGGGACAGCCACGGTGGTGCAATGGTTAGTGTTGCCGCCTCACAGCAAGAGGTTCTCCAGTTTGATTCTCAGCTGGGGTGCTTTCTGTGCGGAGTCTGCATGTCCTCCCTGTGGTCGTGTGGGTTTCCTCCGGGTGCTCCGGTTTCCTCCCAAAGACATGCAGTAGGTGGATTGGACACTCTAAACTGGCCCTAGGTGTGAGTGTGTGCCTTCTGTGGAAGGTTGGGTGCCGGGCTGGCAACTCGACACTGTAAAACTCCACTGCCAATCATGAGCGGACAGATGATCCACTGTGGTGACCCCAAACCAGGAAAAAGCTGAAAGAAGAAGAACAAAGTATTAGTTTAAGGGTGTGCACACTTATGCAACCAGCTTATCATACATGTTTAATTTTTTATATTTTTTCCCCTAACAGATTTGTTTGTTTTTCAATTGAATTCTACATGTTATAGGTCACATTAAAGATGAGAAAAGATTTTAAATAATATATTGTGTTCTCATGTTGTTATAGCACAAAAACCTGGCATTTTAACAGCGATGTGTAAACTTCTTATATCCACTGTATATCTATATATATATATATATATATATATATATATATATATATATAGGTGTACTTTGATTCACTGAAAACTCATTTCACTGAATCACATTTCACTGAATGTAAGTACTGTTGAGCAAATAAAACGTATATGCCCTTTTCCCTACTGTAGTATGATCTTGGAGATAGTATATATAGTTTGGGGGGTGGGGGGCATAGCCCCCACCTACTTTTAGTTTTATATTGTTAGCTTTCAGTGAAAGAGATTCATAAATATAAACGCTAAGTAGGTGGGGGGCTACACACCCCACATCCCCCAATGTTGGGGGCTGTGTCCCACCCAAACTATATATACTAACTCCAGGATCACACTACAGTGGGGAAAAGGACATATACATTTTATTTGCCCAACAGTACTTACATTCAGTGAAATGTGATTCAGTGAAATGAGTTTTCAGTGACTTGAGCTTTCAGATATTTTTTGAGGGTGAATTGAAATTCAGTGAAATGGGTTTTCAGTGAATCAAAGTAGACATGGGGGTGGCCTACTTAGCTTTTATATTTATGAATCTCATCTCACTGAAAGCTAACAATATAAAACCAAAAGTAGGTGGGGGCTACGCCCCCAACAACACCCTCCACAACCCCCAATATGGGGAGGTGTGCCCCCCCCACACACACACACACATAACTATATATACTAACTCCAGGATGGCACTACAGAGGGGGAAAGGGCATATACATTTTATTTGCCCAACAGTACTTACATTCAGTGAAATGTGATTCAGTGAAATGAGTTTTCAGTGATTTGAACTTTTAGCAATTTGGTGTGAGTGCTTTGAAATTCAGTGAAATGAGTTTTCATATATATATATATATATATATATATATATATATATATATATATACACACACTGTTTTCACATACATGTCATGTTTAATTTTGTTTTTGTACAGGACATGTAAAGCACTGTTGGGCAAAGCAGCTGCAATAAAAGTTGCCTGCAGATTCACATTTACAGTGGCTATGGCAATCCCAAGCATGTTTGCATTGTATACTTCATCTAAACATGGGCATATGATCTTATTCAAATTTAAAGTGAGCACAGCATTGCTGAGTGGCATTTACATGTTTCTGAATCCCTCCATCATTTATTTGCCTCATTATCATATGCAGCACTTCATTATACGGTAATTCGAATATGTAAGCATGTCCACCTACATTATTTGGCCTAACCATGCCATGTAGCTGTTTTTTTTAATCACAAACACCTTGAGTGTGGCCACTCATTGTGAAAATCACTTAGCATGATGCAGAAAATTTTTCTGAATCTGTTGTTATGTCTTTCTGTTTCTACATCTGTATCAATATATATATATATATATATATATATATATATATATATATATATATATATATATATATGTCAATGTGGATGTGTGTGTGTGTGTGTGTGTGTGTGTGTGTGTGTGTGTGTGTGTGTGTGTGGGCGCATGCGTCTGTGTGTGTGTGTGTGTGTGTGTGTGTGTGTGTGTGTGTGTGTGTGTGTGTGTGTGTGTGTGTGGGCGTGTGTGTGTGTAGACACCATTAAATACTTACATAACCTATCTTTGGTTAAGTACCATGGCTATGGTAATGTTTTTTTGCACAGAGCAAAATTTGGGTGTTCCACGTCTTGACATTGCTATGGTCTCTGTTTGCCTCCTAGCAGGTTGAAACCTATCATAGCAGGTGACTTGCGAGTTTGTCCTTGAAACTTTATGAGTTTACTACTGGTCTGACAGTTGGATGGACATTGTTACAAAGTTTATGATGTAAGTAGAATATAGGACATCACCGTGACTAATGAAAGATTTTAGAGTACATGCAAGGTATTTTATCTTTATTTGTCCCACAAAAAGAGATGGTTTGTTTTGGTGCCATTAAGGCCTCCATATATGTATCTTTGCTGTACAACAAGCAGATCTGGTTTGTAATAACTACTTATCTAAGTTTGCCATAGTTTCACTTTAATATTGTTTGTATAGCCTTAGTTTTAAAAATGTTGCATAGTTCTACTTTGTATTGTACTTATCTTAATCATAAACAGTATTACCCAAGTAAAAAACAAGCAAAATGAACTGTTAATAAACTTTAATATTTTGGAATGTACTCTATGAAATTACATTTCAAGCATTATTATGATACATTTAGGTCGGACAACTATCTGTATAACTGCATTTCTGGTCTGTGGGATGAGGTCAGCAAGAAGGAAATGGCATGCATTAAACAATCTGAGCAGGCACAACATGCAGGAAAGATGTTTCCCTTGCTTAATGTTTGCTATCTGAATGGATAACTAGCAAGAAACTTATCACAAAAGGACACAGTTGTGCACCTCATGACCGTCAGCATCACTTGAGGTCACCAGGAAACTGCAGCTAATGATACCAATCCATCAAGTACTAAGAGAAGAGTTTTGTAACACTGTGCCAAGTGTCTACACATGTAAATGCAGTGAACATGAAATATTTTTTGTATTAATATCCTAATTCATTGATCATTTCTTTGTGGTAGTCAACCAACTTGTATTATATGATTACTAACAGACAGACAGACAGACAAAAACACACACACACACACACACACACACACACAGACACACACACACACACATACACACGCATGCACACACACACACACACACACACACACACACACACACACACACATTTAAATGTTTTATGAGCTTCTTGATATGTTCCTGAAACCAATAACTTTTTATTTTGAATAACAAAAAACAAAAATCTCAAGATTCAACCGTCAGAAATAATTTAATGTACATGCTTTCAAGATAAACTCTTTGTCAAATACATAACACACAAATATTCATTCACTGTATATATATATATATATATATATATATATATATATATATATATATATATACATGGGATCCATACATATGCTTGACTTCATCTTTCACTGAATCCCAATTTGGTTAGCATACTTGCGCAAAAGTGCTGTTCACCAAAGTAGCATTTTTGCGTACTTAAGTATGCTTGTTGTTCCAGTTGTACTACGGTGCGGTAAGGGAAAATTCCCTTTTCCCCACTGTAGTGCAACCTCGGAGTGAAAATATTAAAGTAGGGGAGGTGATGAGGGTGCAGGGGGGCTTGCCCGCCTGCATTCAAGTAGATTTTGTGTGTGTGTTTTTTTTACCATACTTTAACGAAAGCGCTTTTTTGATGAAAGCGCTTTCATTAAAGTGTGTTCGGTGGTAATGGATTTGGGCTTTTGATCTTTATATCAAAAGTCCTAGATCTATATATATATATATATATATATATATATATATATATATATATATATATATATATATATATGTGCCAGCCTATCAAATTATTAAACAAATTAAACAATTAAACAATTAAGCATAATTTTTTCTTGAAATAAAACACTGTTGTTTGTTGCAACTTTTCATTTTGAATTAACTATGAATCTTGTGCAGTCTGGAGAGCTATTAGACTAATTACTAAAGATAAAATCTTGCAAACCTAAACACACCTGAACCAAAATAATTATTTACTTGACAAACTAATGAGCTACTTTTCATCCTTTGAGCACTAAACTAATGAAAAGTTGTATATACAAAGGGATGGTTTGGGTGCTTAATTATTGAACATTAGAATTTGAAATTAGTTGCAGAAAAGTTCCTACTATTATAGTCAAGCAACATGTGTGAGAATGTATGTATCTGTGTGTTTATGTGCATGTTAATCAAAGAGAAAGAAATATTACATTGCTTGTTTATTCTGTAGTGCAGAATGCAGAAGTGAGACAGTTGCTCACCTGTAGTTAGAACTGTGTTATTCAACTTATCTGGCTTCAGTGAATCCATTGCTCATTGAAACAAGATAAGTACATATTGCCTAACTGAGGCGATGCCAGCTTTCAACTCTGTGATACATCTTTTGTTAAATTCCATTACATGCTGTTGAAAAACTTTTAACTGCTCAGATTTCTTTCACATGGAATAAACCATCAAATTAAATTGCTACACAGTTTCCTGAATTTAAAATACGTTTACTGGACAATGATTTATATTGCCATTAATCAATAAAATATGCGTTTGTCAATGAAAAATGTTTTACTGCCATACAGGTAATAACACAATAATAATATTCTGAAATTTTCTTTAATTTTCTGCTTTTTCCAACATAGAAACGTTTACAATTCTCAAAGTAGCACGGCGAACAATATTTTCAATTATACATGTTGCAAAACATCTAAAAAAATAATTTCTTATTTATAACTGGGTATACAAAGGTTATATCTTGACAGGTAGCATCACAAAAGTTACAATTATAAAAGGTATAGTTCCCTCTGTGTTTAAAGACATCACAATAGGTGAATAAATATCTTTATAATAAAGACATTGTTTTAAATTATTTTCCTTTTTACATAAAAACGTCAGACTATTGCCATATAAATAGACTAATTATTATATAGAAAATTAAAAAAATGTGAGCACCACTCTGATATCAGAAAAAAAGTAAACACTAACGCACTGTTTAAGCATATACATACCCGGCTTTAGGTCCCAGCACACCTTGTGGTCACTGGGGGCTCCCTGGTCCTGAGAGGCCCCCAACAACAGCAAGTTATCTTATCTTGATGTCTTCTAGTATGTCTGTCAAACCAAAAAAATCTAGTACAGCAATCTTGTGTGCTTAGTAAACCAGGTGGACAATAAACAGTCTTATTTATATCTCCATTAAAATTCAAATATATCTCTAGTACAGTAACAGTGTTTTGTCAAGTAAATGGCTTCACAATTCCATTAAATATTTTACCACTGATATAGTGCCCTTGGCTTAGTTAAATACTGCTGATGGACATTTTCTACACTAAAACTATCAGCATAGCCAGCTTTAGGTATTTGCAATACCCATGGCTGCAGGAGGACCCTTAATCATCCTTGGCTGTGTGTGAGCCCCACAAAAGCTGCTGCTGAATGGGGGAAAAATGAGGAAAGTGTTTATTAATTTTCTGATTACGCTTATTAACCTGAACAGGACTGTTTTACGACCCTGTTAGGATAAAGCTGATAATAAGCATGAGCAAGGTAAGCACTAGAGGGATCAGCAGCCCAGAGTGACTGATCTCAGTTCACACCTTAGATTATAAGAAGAGCTGATGCTTCTTACCTTCAAGGATGTTTTTTTTTTCTTTCAGGGAGTTTTAAAATACTGTAAGTACACTAGATATGAAAACTCTCAGCGTCCTTGCTCGAGAATTCTGGTCAAAGCCAAAACTAATAGCAGAATAAAGGTTCAAAATCAGGAATGTATTTTATATATTACTCTAATTCACTTACAAAATTAATAGAATAACACATGTTGCATCAACATGCACATTTTAGACAATATGAAGTATGAAACTCTGATCTCTAGATTTATTGACAGTCTGCAGAGGGCAAAATTATGAGGCAAAATCAGGTATGGTCTGTGAAATCAGGGGCAGAGACAGGTATGCATTAGTCCTCAATGAGGTAAATCAAAGTGACTTACCCCTGCTGCTGTTTGATGACTGCTAAACAACAGGCACTGATTTGGCGTGGAAGTATACATGTTGAACAATGTATTGCTATTTGTTGAAAGTAGTGTAAAACTAGTATTACTATGGCTTTTGCTTGTTTATGTGTGTGAAAAAAATCACTGATTTTCATCTGTGCACACACTCAATAATTCCGGGATACATAGATTACTCTCCTGGGTATCAGCAAAAATGCAGATAACAAGTAATTGCATTTCAAAAGTAAGGTATAAAATATATCACAGAACATTCAGACACTTAGATCTTCTAATAGTCTGGTGGCCCCTACTCCACAGAGTGTATAAATGGATTTTGAGTTAGTGGTGGCTTCTGATCTCAGCTGTACCCATTCTAAAGCCAGCCCTGCTCAGGTGTGTGTGTGTGTGTGTGTGTGTGTGTGTGTGTGTGTGTGTGTGTGTGTGTGTGTGTGTGTGTGTGTGTGTGTGTGCAGAAGGTTTCTATAGGTTTTGTGGGGAGCTGGGGATTGTGTGGTCATTACTTCTTTAATTTTCATTACAGTCAAACCTTAGAGGTATGCCAAGGTGTTTATTAAAGCTTGTGTTTGGGCTAGGGGCAGTGTGTTCATTATTTCTTTTACTTTTCTTACAGACCTCAGACGTATGCAAAGAAGGTTACCATAGCTTGTGTATGGGCAGTGCACTGTCTGGGAGCAGCAAAGTGGAATGCATTACTGTAACCATTATTTTTCACTTTGTTCACAATCACGCATCAGGCAAGTATACAAGAGGTTGCCTTTATAGAGTAGGGGTGAGGAGTGAGGTAGTATGCTATGTATATGTATGACAACAGTTAGTTGATAAACATGACTGTGGACATTTAAATCTCTGCTTTCATTCCAACCTAGCAATAGAGGGAAACACAGGCAGTGACTGTCTTTTTGGGTGAGGTTAGGGAAGCAGACAGTATTCTTGGCTTGTTTATTGTGAGCTACTATTTTGACAGCTTTGAACATTAAGCCTTGGGCACAACTTATACGTCAACTAAGACTGAAACTCTTCTTACTCATGATTTTTGTTTCAGCCACCATTGGATTAGCAGAATAAAGGTTCAAAATCAGGAATGTATTTTATATATTACTCTAATTCACTTACAAAATTAATAGAATAACACATGTTGCATCAACATGCACATTTTAGACAATATGAAGTATGAAACTCTGATCTCTAGATTTATTGACAGTCTGCAATACAAGAGAGGGCAAAATTATGAGGCAAAATCAGGTATGGTCTGTGAAATCAGGGGCAGAGACAGGTATGCATTAGTCCTCAATGAGGTAAATCAAAGTGACTTACCCCTGCTGCTGTTTGATGACTGCTAAACAACAGGCACTGATTTGGCGTGGAAGTATACATGTTGAACAATGCATTGCTATTTGTTGAAACTAGTGTAAAACTAGTATTACTATGGCTTTTGCTTGTTTATGTGTGTGAAAAAAATCACTGATTTTCATCTGTGCACACACTCAATAATTCCGGGATACATAGATTACTCTCCTGGGTATCAGTAAAAATGCAGATAACAAGTAATTGCATTTCAAAAGTAATGTATAAAATATATCACAGAACATTCAGACACTTAGATCTTGTAGTAGTCTGGTGGCCCCTACTCCACAGAGTGTATAAATGGATTTTGAGTTAGTGGTGGCTTCTGATCTCAACTGTACCCATTCTAAAACCAGCCCTGCTCAGGTGTGTGTGTGTGTGTGTGTGTGTGTGTGTGTGTGTGTGTGTGTGTGTGTGTGTGTGTGTGTGTGTGTTGGGGGGAATGAAACAGTAGGCAGTGCCTAGGGTACTATTTCACCTAAGTCCAGTCCTGTTCATAAAGTTGTTGTAATGTATCACTGCTGCAACTAAATGCCAATAAATGTGAATGTCCCTTTGTGAGATGGGCCAACATAGCATGGTATACAGACATGTCGTAATGTAAGACCATTGTATCTACAAGTCAGTTTGTGTGTACTACTAAAAACTTGCAGCATGGACTAAAAGGTTGCTTAGAAGGGATGGCAGTAACAGGGTGATACTAAGACTTGAAGTGACCATGGGGTCCCTCACTTGACATTTGCTGGGGCCCCCCAGAATGTTAACACTGGCCCAGATGATATAGCAGAAAAGGGTCCTGACCATAATTTTAAGGTTAGAGTTATCCATAAGATCATTAAAGACATGAGGAATCATGATAGTGATTTATTAACTGACCTTTCTGAATATAAATGGAGAAATTATTTGAGGACTGATGTCTATCCAGATATGAAGACTGTTCCCAGCCTTAAACCTGTTCTTAGACTGAGAAAACATACATTTTAACTTTTTTATATCACTATAATTTAGATTAGGACTGGAATTAGAATGCCATTTTAGAGATGGATTGTTATATTAATATGGTTGTGTTTGTATGTTTCTTTAAAATGTTTATGTTTAATTGGTTTATTGAATGGTTGGTAAATATAGTCTGGGATTCAATAAACTCTCTATAGGTTTCACTCAAAGCTGACAACAGAGTTAACGTGTGCGTGGTGATGCACAGTGTGCATCAGCTCTCATTGCATATTCAGGCTGCGCACCACATTTAAATGTAAATAAGCGATGTTTCATGGCAATCCTGTTTAAATCGGAGCACTGAAGGTCCATGGTTTTGTGCAGAATGCCACAATGATCACCAGCACTTAACAGATAGCTCTCAATCTCTTGGTTCAAGACATCTTGACAAAGGCCAACATAATGGGGGGGACAATGACCCAGAAATAGGGACATATTTGACTTATTTTCTCATTAGAAATGAACTAGAATAACCAGGGGTCTGGGCTAAGATACATGTTCTGAAGGATTTGAAGTCTGAAACTCAAATGTATGTAATTATTTAGCCACATCAGACCTGATATTATCCCAGTGATATGGCAGAAAACCACAAATTTCATAAGGAATACACCAAAAGATATAAAAGCAAAAATCTGGACATTCTGTGAAAATCTACAATTGAGAGGTATGATTGTCAAATGTATGGTCCAAACACAGTACAGGACAGTGTAACTACAGTGCCTATTATTGTGAAATCCCATTCCTGGCATTCTGTACTGAAGTTGTGTAAATCGTCTGTGAGGGTACATGGACTGCCATGGCAAATTAACACTCAGGGGAAATGTTTGTATTGAACAGAGCCACACAGATGAATTGTAGGAATGAACACAGGGAAACAGGACAGGTGAAACAACCTAATGTACAGCAGATGAGGCCATGTCAATGGAAGACGGTTGTAGAAGCAATACCAATTACATATCAGTCTAGTACAGAAGGGACTTCACAGTAGAAATGTGTTTTATGTGACTGTCACACAAGGTGACAGGTGACATAACAGTGGGGAGGATGTCTGTGTGAGATAAGCATCCTTACATGAATAATGCAGAGGACACCTATCAGGGATGTTATATAGAACTGGGGTAGGGTGCATATTGTGAAGCTATGCAAACTAATGTGCCTGAGTATGAGTATAATCCCAGCAGAGGTCTCCAGCAAATGGGACACAGGTAAAGCTTCATGGGCAATATTAAAAGAAAAAAGTGCAACTATGGACAATATCAGAATAATACCACCAGTAATCGCATGCCTCTGACATAATATATGTGAGTCAGAGTGATCAAAAATGATTCTGCTCAAACACACTTGTACAACTATTATGATACATTCACACTCTATGACGGCAATCACACACACTGTCCTGGCATTGTAACATCTGATGGCGGTGTTAGGAGAGACACTGCTATACCTGTATGTGACATTAATTATGATCAGTGGCAGAGTTAAAGATGTTAAGATATGCACCGGGTGGACAGGATTAGGAATAAGTATATTAGAGGGTCAGCCCAGGTTGGAAGGTTTGGAGACAAAGCCAGAGAGGCAAGATTACGTTGGTTTGGACATGTGCTGAGGAGGGATGCAGAGTATATTGGGAAAAAGATGCTAAGGATGAAGCTGCTAGGTAACAGGAAAAGAGGAAGGCCTAAGATAAGGTTGATGGATGTGGTGAGAGAGGATATGCAGGTGGTTGGTGTGACAGAGCAAAATGCAGAGGACAGGAAGAAATGGAAACAGATGATCTGCTGTGGAGACCCCTAACAGGAGCAGCCGAAAGAAGAAGAAGAAGAAGACGAAGAAGTAGAAGAAGAAGACAGGCTAGTTGACTGGTGTGCATGGCATATCTATATCTATATCTATATAGATATATCTATCTATATCTATCTATCTATATATATATACACATATATATATATATATATATATATATATAATATCTATCTATATATATATACACATATATATATATATATATATATATATATAGATACAGTAAATATATGGCATAATCCACACTGTCATGAATGCTACACATGCCATTAATCTTCTAATCTTCTCAGACACCTGTGTATGTACTGTGTGCATCACCAGAACAGGTAGCACACATACATCTGGTGTAACAACTTGATGGGGGTTCCACATCATCAGACAGTAATGTTTATGTCACAAAAAGAATATCTAGGTACGGACAATAAGATGTGTGATAGCTCACTGTGACAAAGGTGGTACACTTCAGTTACATATCACTAGAAGATGTGTAAGCGGGTACGTGAAGAAGGGTGCATTGTACCCAGTTATTGGTATGATGAAGGCTATGAACCATGGAAGTATTATGGCATCTAATGTGGATGTTCTTCACATACTCAGTAGTTGAGTTACAAGGGAGTATTCAGCACTGTGACCACATGCTGGTGGACATTCCACTTAGCATCTACTCTAGGACACAGGTCACATACCTATTGGTGTGATTGGGTCTATATTACTAGAATGAACGCTTAAATGTTCGAATCTGTAAAGGTCAACCTTTACAGATCGAACACTTAAACATTTGAAATAGTAAAAAAGTATATAAAAAAACAAACAAACATGTAGAAAGGGTTTAGGCAGGGGGACAAACCCCCTGCACCCCCCACATGAGGGGCTGTGCCCCCACACCCACCGCTATTTAAATATACCAACTTCGAGATTGCACTTCAGTGAACTACAGTGCGGAAATGGGAAATTTCCCATTCCCTACACTGTAGCGTGATCTCTGAGTTGGTATATTAAAGTAGGGGGTGTGGGGGGCACAGCACCCCACGTGGGGGGTGCAGGGGGGCTTTCCCCCCTGCTTAAACCCTTTAGTTTTTTTTTCTATTGTGTATTTTTTTTTAATTTTTGTAAAATTTTGATTGCTTAACTATTCGATCTCTAAAGGTCGACCTTTAGAGATTTGAACATTTAAGCGGTCGAGCATCTAATATAGACCCGGTCTGATTATAGGGTTTGATATCCACATTATACTTAGGTTGTGTGTTTGTTTTCCTGAAGTAACAAATCCTCCAATATTTTCTTGTCATTGCAGGTATTGTCATGACTGTGATAGCAATCTTTGGTGTGTGTTGATACTGACTGTGTTATACTAATATCACAGTTGGAGTCAATGATTGCACACAATTTGTAGTCTATCAGGCAGCTGTTTGGACACAGGATGTGTATGTCATGTGTAATGTCCATCACTTAAATAGTGGAGAGGAAAGGGCCTAGAAGATAGCCCTGCTGTATGGACCTGATCACTGGACCTGAGATATATGTCACTTCACACGTCAACATATTTAGATGCCATGTATGTGATACACTGGTCTACCCACTTGGTGATATAGGTGTACATGGCCACATCTGACAGTACTGAGTGAATACCTCAGTGTCGATTTGTGTCAAATGCCTTGGGCTTGTCAAGTTCAAAAGGCTGATAGTGTTGTCATCATGCATGTCCTCATTAAGGACATCTAACAGATGTAACAGACATGATGTAGCATTAACAACTCATACAGGTCTGTTGCACACAGCCGGGATATCACTAGTGCCAATTTTGAAAAGGCCTATGATGACATGTTGGTCTGCCTCACAGATGAGGCTAGTCAGGATGTGTCTATACATGCACCCATCGGGTGCTGACCCCCCCAACTTACATGGATGCATAATGAAAATACCCTTCTACAGCAACATAGTCTGTGTGAAGGGTGTGCTGAACTGTGTATTCAACCATGTCAGGAAGTTGTATGTGATGAGTCATGTGATAGTTGATCTGTGATGTTGTCACAGCCCATTGATTCTGTGTGATAGGCCTGGATGTAGATAAGGTAGGCATACTGACTTTCCTCAACTGGCCTAAGGTTTGAACACAATCCCTCATGCAGGGATCATTGAGAAACTCTCCCAGCTGGGAATTAAACCTCATGTCACTGGATGGGTAACCAATTGGTTCACTGACAGAATGCACACTGTGAAAGTTGGTGAATCAACCTATACCATTAGAGCTGTCACCATTGGTGTACCCCAGGGATCTGTGCTTGGCCCTTTACTGTCTGGAATCTATTTCTTGATAGTTCAGGCTAAAGTATATGGCCTTTGGCTTACTGTGTTTGCTGATTCTTGCATACTGGGTGCAATCACTGAGTCCACCTATGATGGTAACATACTACTGGAGGGGCTAACACAGACACATGATTGGTGACAAAGCCACATGGTCTACAGATAAATGCAAAAATGGGTCTTTGTCTTGGCCTTCTGCAAAGTGGAATTCCCTGGTAATTACAACATTGACAATAGTCCCACTATGCTGAAGCCCAGTGATGCAAGCACTGGGAACACACATACATAGCACTCTGAACTTCTACCAAGTGTCCACACTGGTATTGAAAGCCTATGTTGTGCACATCATAAGTCACACCATTGTATTGAGATCTCAGGATTATATTACAGCACTGTAGTTGAACCTCTTCAGAACACTAATGTAGAGTATAATGCTCTCTTTTGCATGTACCTCACCATACACATGCAATGGTTGGAGAGACCACATGGATTACTCACCAGGAAAACACACTGCATACAAACCATGCCATGAAGTATGTGGATAGACTGAAATCCATGTCACTGTAATCTCTATCATATAGGATGAGGTGACTTCTGCCTGGCCTCCAGGCCAGTCTCATCTTGACCTAATGGGAATTGTGCACATCCACAAATCACATATAGCTGATGACATCAGCGGTGGCTTTTGAGGACAATATGACAATAACAGTGTCCCACATGCTGATGTAAAAGGCTGAATGTAATGTGAAGCAAGTGCAAACACACACACCCTCTCTAGTTGACCACAATGAATCTATCTATCTAGGTACACAGAGTATATAACTCTGTATTTAAGACAAGCGCCACAGCTCAAACCTGACTTGGAGTGTCTCAGACAACACTTTATACCTGATGACATCAGTGGTGTCTGGTGAGGACAATATGGCGATAACGGTGTCCCATATGCTGGTGTAAAAGGCTTTCTATAATGTTAAGCAAGTGCACAAACATATACACACACACCAGTCGAAATCAGTAAGAATAAAACCCCTACCTATCTAAGTACACAGACTACAGAATTTAGTACTTTATGCAAGCACCATGGCACAAGTCTAACTTTCACAAGACTGCAGGTCAACTTGTAGTGAATGACATCAGCAGGACATGTTGGAGAGAACATTTTGGAAGGCCTGCATGAAATGGATGTGTAGGCATGTGAAATTATTAAAATACTGCCAACCCATGGGATTGCAGTAACTGTAGGATACACATATCTGCTGTTCTGGCTAGACACACACACACACACACACACACACACACACACACACACACACACACACACACACACACACACACACACACAGTTGACTGCAGTGAGAACAGAACCCCTACCTATCTAAGTACACAGACTACAGAACTCAATACTTTATGCAAGCACAGTGGAACAAGTCTGATTTTTGCAACACTGCAGGTCAACTTATAGTAGATGACATTAGCTGGGTATGCTGAAAAGAAGATGTTGGGAGGTCTGCATAGGTTCATAGTTTCATAGGCTCATAGGAGGTTACTAGCCTAATGGCCCTAGGATGTTTACTAGCCTAGCCATGTAAAACACAAGTACCCTTATTGAACATAGTTAGATGGTCATTGTTAGCAGAGCAATTTTTTGAGCTGCACTGACTGGCCCTGTCCATGAGGGACATAGGTGCCACAGCAGGGTGAATTTACAATCACCCATACAGTTGTCAAGGTTGCACTTGAATAAAGCCATTGAGGAGCACTGTTTCACATACAGTGGGAGCCTACTGCAGAAACATGGCAATCACTGGGAGATATATCTGTCTCTACACCATGCCTTGTTTATGTCACAGGCTAGGTTGAGATCCCTGGAGCAAGTTATTCTTGTCTCATTTGATTTGCAGATGTCCAGCATTTCCAGTAGGGCAGGGTTTGAGACTGCTCTGTAGACTGGGCATAGCTCACCTCTCAGCAGTCTGCATGATACTGATTTCAGTGACAAGTCTTTCAGTCTTTCCATGTATGTCATGTTTTGGAGGCCCTGGATTCTCCTGTTGCAAACCTCTGTGTTTTCTCCATTTGCTGCAGGTGTCCGGTGAGGTACAGACAGAAGGGAACATTGTACTCAGTTAGTGGTCTGATAAGGGTAGAGTACAGCAGAGCTATGACCTCTCTGGTCTTGAATGTGATGGCCTTATTTATGAGGTAGGCAATGTAGAATGTACATCTCACCACTATGAGTACATACTGATTGAAGTGTGGATTGCTATCAACATGTATTCTCAAGTATTGCAATACTGTGTTTGAGCTTAGAGGGGTGCTATGTATATCATAATTAGCAGGGGTATTTCATTGCCAAAGGGGACAATGAGGCATTTTTTGCTGTAACATTCAGTCCTTGAGTTTGGCAGCAATCATTTGTCTGTGTCGGTCTCTTCTGTAATTTATTACTGTAGTTGAGGGCCTCTATATAATGGCATCCAGTTGACAGTCATCTGCAAACTTGCTAAGCCACTGGCCATCTACTTTTGTCTGGAATTGAGATAAATATTTTTCAAAACAGTTGAGGGCCCAGCACAGATTCTTGTGGTATTCCACTGGTAAGGGGTCTAGTGGTAGAGGTGCCGTCCCCAACATTGACAGTGTGTGTGTGTTATGTTGATGAAACAGTTGGCTGTCCATCTAGTAATGTATGGGTTAACCCCTAGATGGGAGATTTTATCTATGACACCTGAATGGAGCTAGTGTCAAAGGTCTTGGATAACTCAACATAGGTGGTATGTCCTGTTGACCCTCATCCGGGTCTTTGGAGTTAGGATCAAAGAAGTCCACTAGGTTTAATAAACAAGATCTACCCCTGACAAAACCAAAATGGGTTGGGTCAAGTGTGTTGAAGGTCACCTATGTCCCTGTGGATAAGGTCCATGCTGATTCCTTCCATAGCCTTGCAGATAAGGCTTTTAGGCTTATGGGTCAATAGTTCTATTTCTACGTGTTAACAGATTCATGTGCATTGCACATCACACAACATTTGATATTAAGTTCTGTAGTGTAGGTGATATATGTGTATATATATATATATATATATGTGTGTGTGTGTGTGTGTGTGTGTGTGTGTGTGTGTGTGTGTGTGTATGTGTGTGTGAAAAAAACTACTGATACACCAGGGTTGCAGTACTTAAGGGAGTCAACACATGGCTGTATGTAAATACATGACATATTGTTAGATAGGGCCTTCAGTTTATGTTTCCGCATGCAATTTCATGCCATAGACAGGAAATAGACAGTAAACAGCAGTAATACATAATAATATTTGCTTTTCTATAGTGTGGTGAGCAGCATCTTTGTGTGACAGTTGGCAAAGTGTTTGCACATAAGAGATACACATTTGCAATTCTTTCTCTGTTTGCACATAGTTAAGCAGTGCGTAAACGCAAGCCACATTTCTAAAGTCTGAGAGTTAGTACTGAGTCTATAAACACACCTGATGCTGAACTGACTCTGTGGCAGCAGATATAAATGCAATGACACATTTCTTTTTGAGCCCAGATGATACTGGGTTCAAATCCAAGTGTATCTAATAATTTTAAATGCTTTTAACTAAACAGTGACAATGTAATGACATTAATTCTTTATAGCACATGTGTTGCTGTGTTTTGGCATAGCACAGTAGGGTTAAGCACCATTGCAAGGAGGTAACCACAGCATTGTACCACCACTGGCCATCACTTGGCATTGCTGAGCAATGCGAAACTCCAAGCAAACATAGAGGCCAAAAAGTGAAGGGATCCATTCCTTTTTCTGCTACTTATGTGTGTTGTCTGTGATTCTTTTTATTTTTTTTACCAGATTAAAGGTGTTAAATGAGGTAGCTTGGAAAGTGGTAAAATTGGGAGCAAGCAAGGAAAGAACAAAGGGATAGCAATACAGGAATGTGCAGAAGGGAGGTAGGAAAGAACCATAGCTATACATTTTTTCACAGTAAAAACTGATCATTTCTGCAGAATATTAGCTGAATTTGGACTGTCACCTCCAGGGAAGGGAGTGACAACAATGTAATCATGTTGTATAGCCAAATGTACTGAATCAAGTGTGTCAAGAAGACGTGTGCAAAATGGAGAGCTATGTATGGGACATTTTTTTTTTTTTTTTTTTTGTGGACAGGTGCCCACTTTTTTTTTTAATTCAGTAAGAGAGGATAAGGGATGCATGTATGTTTGAGTCAGGTACATTGGGTAGATGAGGAATCAAATGGAAACAAACAAGACAAACAAGACAAGCGACAGGGATGGTGAGAGAAATAAAAGGTTGGAGGACACCATGAATGGAGTGAGAGAGGAGGCAACACAGGCTCATGCTCATCAAGCTTGGACACAGCAAGAATTGATTCCTCATCCACTGGACTGTTATCACTGTCCCCTTACTCTGCAGCTGGCTGGAGTGCTTGACGTCTTCTCCTCCTATGAAAAATTAGAGAGAGCAGCCACTCCATCTGGAGTAGGTGTACAATACATCAATGGTGTGGTGCATGACCCTATGAACTAACCCTGGGATCTCCCAGTGGATGATGAAATCACCACCTCTGCCACTGCTACCGGAGGGTACCACTGCACTAGTTTCTGGGTTAGTACTACCTGAGGACACTGGTAGTGCAGGGACAGCAGAGGCAGTGATGCCAGGCTGGCTTACAAATGTGCTGGGCATCGGTGTTGGAGCCAGTGGCACTAGAGCAGGCTGATTCAGTGGGACTGGCCACTCTCGCTGTGCTGTGTAGCATTTAGTGATGTGTTACACATGGATAACATGGAAACATTTTGATGACACATAATAGAAAATAAAAAAAGAGAGTTAATGGTTGGGGTGAGAGAACAAAAGAGATAAAATCAGTGCTAATCATATGCAACATACAATGCATTAATACAATTATAAAACTCTTTTATTTGAAGTATTACATTTAAGTATACATCCTAACATATGCAAACTATACTACAGATTGCTGAAAATAATCATTGAAATGTGCATATATTGCACATATGCATTTTCCCATTAAACACCTTACAGTTTACAGCAGGGCATTTGTGCAACAGGTATAGAGTTTTTTAATTTAATGTAAATATTATTGTAGAAATAACAGTATTGTAAAGTTGTGAATTATGGTATTTGAACCCACATCCTCTGTCTACAGTCTAATATTAGATTCCTATAATTAATTTGTGCTGTAGACTAATGCATGCATATTTGCTTTTACAGTTGGGATATACAAGTTCAATTTAATACAGCTCTATAAAAGACCAAAAAAGTTAGATTTAACTTTTAAAGCTACAATAATTCTTCTCTTCTGCTCCATACATGCCACTTGCATTCTCTCCAGTTGAGAAACATCAGCCTGCCAATTGAACTCACATTAAGTGGCAGCTGGGGATAGAGCAGAAGAGAACAGAAGGGTATTATGCATCCAAGTCTTGCAGGTACTCTCTTATTGTTTATACTTATACAGCTGTGTGATGTCTGCAGTCTCAAACGCATGCAACCAATGGTTGAGAGTATCCCTTTAATGCCTGCATAAGTCATTAAAATGATGCCTACACTGCTCTCTAGTGTGTGGGGTAAGAGTGGCACTGGATACAGCCTGGGCCAAACTATTCTATACCTCAGATGTGTATTGGGAGCCAAAACAGTCCCCTTGCAGAAGCCTTTGGCTGTGGTGCTTTACTAGGAGTCCAATAAATATCCTGGACACCTGGTCCCTCCACCTCTGTGCCCTAAACTTGAAACCTTCCTCTCTAATGCCAGCCATGTCTACCAGCCAAACTAGAGCAATGGAAACTGATGCTTTCTCGCCAATTCCAGCTATTGCATTTACTGGTAGTGTGCAAAGCTGAGCAATGATGCCAACCACTTTTGCATGATGTTAAGCAGACAGCAGCAGTACCAAGTAGTGAGGAATTAAATAATTGAAACTGGAAGGTTAATTGGATACTTGGCCTTAGTTTTAGGGGTGTCTACTTATGTAGCCTGGACATGTATATTGGAAATTTGAAGGTAACTGTTAGGTGAGTTAAGTTTGCAGACATGCACTGGGGGCAAAAATATAATGACCTGGCAGATCTGGTTTTGCCTTTATACATTGAAGAAAATTGATTTTCACAATGTGAGATTCAAACATAGGCATAAGGGACAAAACATTTTCTTCTATAGTGTTGATTGTCCATCTTTGCCACATAAGAATTGCTGCTCAGAAATAGTCTGGAATCATATACAAATACAGGTGACTGTTTGAGCTGTTACACATGCATATGTGTGACATGACAAGGTTATAGGATCTAGATCCAGTTTTGTATCTGTCTTATGTAATTGTGAAGCCCATGCAAGTCAAGACTGCAGAATTATACTTACAGAAATATAGTAGACAGTATACCCTCAGGCATACATCTGAAAACACAGTAATGGTGTCTCATCCTTCATACATATCATTCATATCAACTCCACTATCTAAAGTGTTAGAAGTGAAAGTGAATATAATGGGAAGTGGAACAACAGTAAAACTGTATGGAATATCCTGTATTAGAACCCAGGACCTTGTGTATAGCAGTCCTACACTTACAACTGTTGCCACAAGAATGTTGAAATAACACTTGTCCATTTTTCAGTTCATTGTTATAAAGTGCACTGTCACAACAGTAAAAATAGGTTGCACACCCTGTACTAGGTCACAGTACCATCTCTACTCCAAGCCTACACTTACACCTGCTGCCACAAGACCAATTACATGACATGTTCTAATTTCCTAATCATTCTTAAGGTCTTTGTATTTACCACTGTGCAACACTGCTTAATGGGTTTACACTGCGCCCAACAGAATTAATTGAATGTCTGGTTTCAATTAGTGGTGGTCTGAGTCTTGTATGCAGGTGTTCAATGGTTGCAACTGCTGAGAAACCTTGATAACTATCAAGCAACACTGTTAAGTGCAGTTGCATGATAGAACACAGAAACTGCAACAATGTATTATTTTTTTACCTCTGCCCTTTTACAGACACCCTGTTTGCAGGTGTTTGGCAGGTGTTCTTTCTGCTTCCTAGGTGGGCCACTAGTCCAGTTTGCACACTGCCATGCTTCATGTAAACAAGAAAAGCACAGCCAAACCTGACATTAATTTTCTCTGTTTCCTGTATTTGTGATAAGCAGCACATCATGCAAACACTGCCCCTCCAAGAAAAAAAAAAGAGAGAGAAAAGTAGCTGAAATGAGGAAAAACAATCTATGACATACACACTACAAAATGTTAGTACACATGAGATATTTCTACATAGGTTTGGATTTGAACTCTCACTTTAATGAACCTCCAAAACAGAGTAAGGGTGCCTTATGTCTCTTTGCCACACAGTTTTTCAGCAAGAGACTGAAATCATTCTGCATACAACCAACTGCAACATCATCTACAGTAATATGAAACCATACAAGTGGAATTTGTACATTTATTATTTTTGGATGTAGTGCACTACGTGATCGTGCAACCAGTTATGAGCATTGCTTGCAAATATGCAGCTCTGTCTCACCTCTCTGTGCTTCTTGGTCACTCTTTTCTTATCTGACCAGTAATCTGAGACATGCAGTCTGAAAGCCATTCTATATCACTGTCCTTAAAATGTGTGAGGATATTAAATGGCAATAATATAATATGCAGTTGCCAACAAATGAAGGGAAGGTTGGATGTTAATGAAAAGAAACCGCAAATTGTGTGCTGCTTACTTACATTTCCAACCTTGACAAAATTATATCTAATACTTTGTAAGTCTAACCTGACATACCCACTGCATATAGGGCAGTCTGCATTGCTGTTGTGTTTTCCTTCTCCCTACCAGTAATCATTCACAGTTACAACCCATTAAAAATTAACACTGAGGGAGTGCCTGCACTATATTTACATCTCCTACACAGAGCCAAGTATTTGGGATTCAGGAATTCTAATAAATTCACACCTCATTTGCATCTTCACTGTGCTGACAGCCCTGAATCGACACCATAAAAATGCATATAGCTAGGGAAACTAAAGGGGAGGAGTCATATGTATGTGGAGAACACAGGAAAGAGGCTACTACTTTGGGATATATGTGCATAGAGGAATACTGAACTTGAGAAGGTATGCTTGTATTTTGTCAGCTACTTACTGCATATGTCAAAATGTAATTAAGAAAAATCGATTAATCCATCCATCCACAACCTCTTTTTCCCATTTTTGCACATGGGGTCAAGGTGTCACTTCAGCAGTGAGAATCATTTAGACCCAAGGTTTACACCGCTGGGTGGATAGCCCTGCTGTGGTAGTTCTTCCATACTACTTGTTTAATAGAGTTTATTTTCTTTTTTTATTTTTGGACTAGCAAAGCTTTTTACATTTTTATCTATATGCATTAGTTAGAAGTGTACTGATAGCATTAGCATGTTTGTCATGATATTTCACAGATATACATGATTGCCAATACCTTAACATGGAATGTTCTATGTTAAATCTGTAGACATGTTTCAGGGACAGTTCTTTTGACAGCACTTTTAGCATTTCAAAGATGGTTTGTTAACAAGCTGTCATTTGCTTGTTCTTTTGGAGGTGGAGGAGAAAAGCTGCATTTCCATTATGAAACAAACAAGGATATGTTGCTATTGTTACTTTCCTTTTTTTGCACCCAGCCTGTTGTTCATATTTCATATCTCTAGACTGTCTTATTTTTCTCCAGTGGGTAATACTGAAATGATACCTTTTCTGTTTTCTCTGAGAATAGTTATTTTGTAGTTAAGTGTTACTTAAGTGTATCATCCTTCTGTTGTCCTTTAGGACACCAAGGGCTATGCCACCCAGGCATCTCAATCCTTGAAAACCACCCTTCACTGACCCTGAGAATGAATCATTGTTGAAAGTTTTAGTTGACATGGTGCCTTCCTGCTTGAGAGGGGATGTGGAAATATGTCAGGCAGAATGCAAATTTGGCAGCAAATCATTGCAGACATTAATAATACAGTGAGTGGCCACAGAAGAACATATGATCAGGTGTACCATAGGGCAACTGACATGATCTCAGCTGCATGGAGGAGAGCAGCTGCAGTGGCCCGTGATCAGATGGGTACTGAGGGGCCTACTACAGAGCCACCACTAATAACAAACAAAGAGTTCCTGTCCACTGTCAGGCATCCAGATGCCTCCAGGAATGTGCAGAACAGCATGTCCTTGACATTGGTGCTACTGTTTCCGGGATAGCAAACATGTCCCATGAGGAGCTTCCAGGTAGGCTTTTGTATGTCAGTTTGTTTACTGTTATATAGTAAAAAAAATAAAATCAATACATTAGTTCTATTTCACAAGAATTTTTTTTGGGGGGAGGAGATTGAAGTTTGCTACAGTTAACAACACATTCTGATTTATTACACATGGGCTTAAGCTGAACTTGTCATCCAAGTTCTTGTTGAAAGTATAGTTAATGGGCATATAAAAAGACAAAAGTATTACCCCCTGTGTTACTGTTAATTGTGATGATGTTGTCCTTACCTTTTGCTTAACTTCTTCCAGGACCATACAACACATTGTGCGTAACACCATCTGCACAAAGTAAGGCAAGAATTTTTATGTCACTACTGATGAGCAATTCAAAGAAATATATTAGTGTGTGATATTCATGTCAGGACTGCTGTGTGTATTGCTGTACTGTCTAATATTGGCATCACTGTTATTTTGTTAGCATATATTGGACTATAGTAGTGTAGGTATTAATTGTTCCTGTGTTTGTTGCTTATTATCACAGGTGATCCTGGCAGTGGAAGTTTAGGACTACTACCACCAAATGTCAGAATATCAGCAGACTCTGATAATGATGGTGGCCAAACAGAGGCCAGTCAGGGGGTGCAGGGGTTGAATCTGACACTGAGGCTGACATACAGCCATCCCCTAAAATTCCATAGGAGACAGCCAGTAGGCTTACGACTACACATTTCAGTGAGGTCTCAGATATTGGACAGGTGGAAGGCAAGACAATCGATTAGGGAAGTGTGGTTGCTGTGGCTTCAGTGCCTGTTGACTCTGGCCATAGCCAAAGTGTGAGTGAGGTGCTGTCCATCCTCCACTTGACCCAGATGTCTCTTCCCATGCCACTCAATGCATGTTTAGAGCCACCATGGAGGCACAGGCATGTTCCCATAGGTGCTCCAGAAAAATGATTAGGGTTGTAGATCTGTCAAAGGCTGACGTGACTGCATCCACCGCATTGCTGATTCAATGAACTGGATGAATGACACATTGAAACAAGCAGTGCCTGTGATGGATCATCTGCTGGGAGGGGGGACAGGATCCTCATGGGTGTAGGTCAGCCACATAATCTGCTGTTTGTCAACATAGCCATACCCAATCATGCTCCCATAGTGGCAGAACTTCCACTGCTCCATCAATGGGTAAGCTGTTCAGACCCAGACATGGCAGGCCATGGGGTTGCGGTCCTGGGTGTCCTTGTGAGGGGAGCTTGTCCAGCAAACATCAGTTACATTCAGGTAGCAGCAGTAAATCTGACCGTGGGCATTGACATGCCAGTGCAACTCCTGGCAGAGCCAGTTCTTGTGGTTGGGGACAACAATGAACTGCCACCTCTACCATGCACAGCTCACACCTGTCTGACACAGCAAGATTCAGAGGTAGCACAGAGCTTGACTGTGTTCATGCAGACACTCATACACCAATTTCACTGGGAGGACCCATACAGACACACACGCAACAGTTACATGGTTCAGCCATGCAGCTTAAAACTCATTTTTTCTCACTGGCCATCTTCTGCTTTATCTGAATGTCTGCCTGCTTCTTTTTCTTACTCATACACACTCACCAACCTATTGTGTCATCCTAGGCTTTCTGTCCCCCTATCCACCAATATCCTGTGCAAGTGATGATAACTGTACCATATCTCTGTTTTGTATCTTTTGGATTCAGGGATACATAAGCTTTGTGTCTGATGCTCAGGGTGCACAGCTGATTTAGTACTTAGTATATCTGCATTTGTGATGTTGAACTGGTAATCATACCTTTGACATATTGATCTTAGAAAGTTACACAGTTTATAGCATCAACATTTTTCTATCTTTATTGTTAATGATCTTGTGAGAGTTGTGAAGTCTGAAACTGCAATGTTTATCGCTACTTTCTAACTTCTCTCTTTAATGATTTTCCAGTGCAAATGTATGGTGCTAAACTGAGGGCATGGAGTGACCATCCCTACTTTTGAAAGGTATGACTGTGTGAATCTTTGATGCCTGAGGTATACTACTTAATAATGGACACATATAAGTCAAATAAGTCTCTGGTGTAACATGTTAAGGTAATTTCTGTACAAATCTTCCACCTTTTACTTGCTTAAACTACCAAGTAACAACATGCAGGGATATGCCTGTCATTCATATTATTAGACAATACACTCCAAGTTCAGCACTTACCTTGTAAATCCAGCAACTGCAACAGTTTTAGTTCAGGGCTGACTCTGTCTGATGCAAGCAGTACATAGCCAGTACATGGGGAGGTAAAGGTTGTGACAGCAGCTTGTCATCAATGTTGCTATATCTATGTGCATAGGAGGAAGGTTTTAGGCCCTTATGTGGTGAATGAGTGTGCTGTGCAATGTCATTTAGCCAATGCAAGGGCATATTGAGCATGCCTACATCTGCCTACACCCATAGCAGCTGCTGCTTCCCCCTCTGATACCTCATCTGTATGTGGCTGTGGTGACCTTGGCATTAGTGGTGGGATGTGTGCTCTTCACCTTGATGATCCTGCTGAAGCTGTTTTCTCAGGATGATGTTGTGTAGCATGGCACATACTGTGAATATTTCAGTACATGTTCGTGGATTGTACTGCAGGGCTCCACCAGATGTATGTAGGCACCGGAACCACGACTTCAGCAACCCAAATACACACTCTGTGATATTTCTGGTTTGAGCATGTGCCTCATTATGGCATTCTACAGCAGGTGTGTGTGCATTTCTGATGAGTGTCATCAGCCAATGTTCCAGTGCATAACATGCATCCCCCAGTAAATGACCCTGTGGGGTATCCCCCACAGCGAACATCTAATACAGATGGGAGGTGTGCCAGATATGTGAGTTATGGTAACTTACTGGGTTGCCAACAAACACATTCAAGATGATTCCCTTGGCATTACATATGACTTGGCAGTTAATAGAGTGGAATACCTTTCTATTAATGTAGAGCCTTCCCTGTTCTGCCGGTGGTGTCTTAATTTCTACATGTGTGCAATCTATGGCACCTAGTACATCGGGGTAGTGTGCAGCAGGGTAGAAATCTTGCATATCTCAAAATCAATCAGCTGTATAACAGGAGGAAGAAAACCATGACAGAAATTAGGAGGTGCAGCACCCAGCAGGATAAAAGCATTCTCATCAAATATAACTCCTCCTATCACTAGGGAACAGGTCCTTAATGCCCTCTTTAAGACCAAGAACACTGCATCAATGGGCCCAGACATTATCCCAGGATGCCTTCTAAATAGCATGAAACATGACCTGTCAGGGCCTCTAGAATTATTATTTATCTGTAGTCTCCAAACAGGCTTCATGCCTTATGAATGGAGAAAGGCAGCAGTCATCCCTCTGCACAAAGGTGAGCCATCTACAGACCCTGAAAACTACAGACCCATAAGTCTGACTATTCTTACATGTAAAATCATAGAAGGAATTATCATGGAGATGAGCAATAGAGATATAGTAAACCTCCAGACACTGGACCCAACCCAGTTTGGTTTCGTCAAGGCAGATTGTGGACTTCTTTGAGAAGGTCACCAAAGCAATGGATGAGGGAAAAGTTATTTACACTGTCTGTCTTGATCTGGCCAAGGCATTTGACACAATACCCCACTAGGGCATTGCTGACAAACTCAAGAGGTTAGCTACAAACCCATATGTCACCCAATGGATAGCCAAATGGCTCACAGACAGGACACAGGAAGTTAGAATTGGGGAGTCCACCTCTACAAAGAACCCAGTCACAAGTGGAGTCCCTCAGTGATCAGTCCTTGGACCACACCTTTTTGGCATTTACTTCTCAGACATCAAGGCCAATGTCAATGGTCTCTGGCTGACTAAATTTGCAGATGATTGCAGATTAGGCGCTGTCACAGAATCTCACACTGACACAAATGTTCTTCAAGTGGGGCTGACACAGACAAACAACCGGTGTCAGATCCATGGACTAAAACTAAATGCCAAGAAATGCATAATAGTATCCTTTGGGAAGTCATCCATCCCTGGTAACTATCATATTGACAACACACCCCTTAGAGTTGACCTAGTAGTCAGGGACTTAGGAACACACATAGATAGTAATCTAGCCTTTGATCATCACGTGTCTACAGTGGTGAGGAAATCATTCTATATTGTGCAACCTATAAACAAAGGTATGGCATCTAAGTCCAAGGAAGTCATTGTCCCACTCTGTTTGGCATTCATCAAACCTATCATTGAGTACAATGCCCCCTTTGGTATGTACCTAACCAGGCATATCCAACAACTAGAACCTCCACAGGGGTTTCTCACTAAAAGAATACGGGTGTAAGTAATATGTCCTATGCAGACAGCCTCAAATCCCTATCCTGTACTATGCCTCCTACAGCCTTTTGAGGGGAGATTTATGCTTGCTTACAGGGCATTGTCAGACCCCACTCTGATGGACCTCCTGCATATCCACCAAACAAACAGCACCAGAATTACCCATTCTAAAGACTTAAACCTTGCCTGTGATATAAATAGGACCTATTGGAGAGATAGGTATGTATCCTACAGACTACCCCATCTACGGAACAGGCTCCCCATCCATGTGAAGCAGAGTTCCTTCCTAACCCAATTCAAGTGCAACTTGGACAATTGGATGGGAAACCAGAAATTCATCCCTTGTTTGGCACTTATGTCTCTTATAGATGCAGATAACCTGTAAATGTTTCATCTCCCAGGCCCATGCTTATACTTATCAAGGGTATCAGAACTTGTCAGAGATTTGGGATGCATGGCTAGGCTTAAAAAGGCCCTTGTGGTCATTAGCCTAGTGACCACCTATAAACCTATATTTTGTCCCTGTCCTCAGTAGTACGGAGAAAACATACATGGTCACTAGCATGTTGGAACATAGAATTCAAGGATTGATGGAGCATCCTGGATGCTGATGTCTGTGACACTACCAGCATGTTCTCTGTTGGTCTCTGAATGGTACCAGCTAAGATTCTAAGTGCTGCACATACCTTTATCTCCACTGGGATGGGGTCCCTCTGTTTTCCCTGGTTCTGAGTTGAGGACACAACGATAACACACCAAAAGAATTTATTTCATAAAGCTTTCGGGTCTACACCCTTCATCAGTACAAAGCATTGCTTTGTACTGATGAAGGGTGTAGACCCAAAAGCTTTATGAAATAATTTTTTTTGGTGTGTTATCGTTGTGTACTATATGCAGTTGGCAGTAGCACCATTGTTTTATTGAGTCTGAGTTGAGGACAACAGAGGATGTAAAGTTCCTGTAGTGTGCCTCTATCCACCCTGTAGCACTCACAATTTCCACATCATGTAGATTGTGATACGTTACCTGGGTATGAACATTTTTCTCTTTCTTGGCCTTTGTCTATTAGCAGCAGCAGCAACATAGACTTCAGCCTGTTGCACATACACATGAATTAAAGCAACAGCAGCCGCTAACATTATTTCTTTGTAGACTCCATTCCGTGGCTGTATTCCAATAGGTTTTGGAATTTGCAAGGACAACCAGCACTGAGTCTACGCAGCTTTGCAACTTGCTGAATAGCTCCTCCATCTTAGATTGGTTGATTAGCATACAATTCAGCTGCTTATGTTATAACTTGTATGACACGGTGTTAACTTTGCTTGTGCAGCTGTGCACAGCTCTACACATCATGTAGAGCCACTTACTAAATCCAAAACACTGCGCCACTGTGTGCACATTGCATTGCAATGAGCACAAGGTAGAAATGGACCATATAGGCTTTATTGAATCTGGCTGATAGTGTTTTATTTAAACAGTTGCTGCATCCAATGTTTTATTTATTCAGAAAGAGCTTGTGTTCTTATGTTTTGTTAAATACTTAATGGATTGGTATACCCTGTTTGATTTTTTTATCTACATTACTGCAAGGATTATCCTTCTTAGTTGCTGATTATCATTTGTTCTGCTCCTTATATATTGCTTAAGTCAAATGCAGTGTTTAGTAATGTGTCAGCACTTATAGCAGTTATGATATTGTAACCACAAACTGCAAAACTCTGGAATGTACAGTTTTGCTATGCAGACTTGCTACCATGTAGCAGAAAGTATGTTAGTAATGCATCAACATACATGCTATACTCTTAGAGACACTTGGTGATCAACATATATTTACAATCGTAGTATTGGTTTTGTACTTGTAGCACAGACAGCTTCCTACACTGTACTGTTGACATGGTTTTTGCATTGATACTTTAAGGTGTAATTTGTAGTGGCAATAGACATCTCTCATTAAGCATATATACATTCAGACAGGCCAGCTTTTTGTCTCATTTTATGACTAGCACATTACTTGTATCTCAATGTGTGTTGCGAACTGCACTGTCTTCTAAACATCCATGTGTTATATTTTCTTAAGTCAGCAACCACAACAGTATTTAAAAATGTTACTATTTGGATTATCAGTTGAATTGTAACCACTAACACAATTGCAGTTCTTGCATAGAAAAATGGCTAGTAGGAAGAGAAAGGTTAACTTTACAGAGGAGTTGAATGAGTCACTTCACCAAGGCCTTCAAGTGGGTAAGGATGGTAAGCTGAGGCTGTGATAGATGTTAATTCTGTGTGTGAGGGGAGGTATCATAGCAGACTGGCATAAAGTTCTGTAGGAAAGTAACTGATATGAACAACCTGAAAAAGGAAAGCTTATGCAGTCAACTCCAAAAGGAGTGTGGCAGGAAGTGATTTTCATAAGCCCTCACCTTCCTTCCAGAGCAGCCTGATCATCAATCTGATATCAGCAGTATTGAAATGGGCAATAATGCACCTCAGTGCATGGATCTGTATCCACAACATATACAGTTATGTAGCTTACAGTAGTTGGCATTCCGTTCTCCAGCAGATATCACCAATAACTCTCTGCGTGTGAGTACTCTATGTCAGATATGCTGCCGTCTGCATAGCTGGGATCCACTGCTGCCACTGGCCACCATAGCAGCACTGCACAGCCTCTGATGGCTCCCAGCTCACTGCAGGTAGAACACATGAAGAATGTGTGAACCTGGCAGTATTGTTCTGATCTCAGGTTATCTATTTTTCCCACAGTCACACACCCAGCAAGTAATGGTGAAACATGTTCTTGCAGTGGCAGCCTGAGTGCAGCTATTTTCTGAGTCACAGATAATGGACAAAGTGGATGATATTTATGCTTTGATACATTTTCTGCCTAAAATAACTAACATGATCACACCACTGTGATACTGATCATGATTTAGTCTGCTGCAGGTGCGGGTATCTGTCAGCTTGTGATATTCATGGTTATGATGAATGAACATATTGATGTAGGTTATTCTACTTATTAGCATATGGAGGAGAAGACCAGTGGGGCCAGGAAACCATTGCAATACAGTACCATGTAATGTTCTAAACACAGCAAGTATGTTGCTGATGGGTGAAGTACACAAAACAACAAAGAGATGTAAAAAATAGGTGTGGCCTGTCTAACCACACCATGAATGGATGCCCACACCATTATCCACTGCATCACTGCATAGTCATGGTGCTGCAGAGAATGTTGTGCACATGTGCATATGCACTTCGTTGCCTAAGCTTTGACAGTGAATATTGCTGTAACAAATACTTCATCCAGTTATGTATTGGTGCAACATTTCAATAATACAATGGCAATGTTTCCCCTTAGGAAAGGACAGCACAGGCAGGCACTGGCCATAATATTTATGTATCTATATATTTATTTATTATTTATTTTAATTTATTTGCAATTGGTTATTAGTAAGATCCAACTGGGTCATGCAAGTACCCTTTTCACTGGAGACCCATGGAGAAAAGCTCCAAAAATGTATTTAGTGAGAAAAAAAACATGTAAAGAGATGATAGCAGATCCTTTGCGAGTACAAGTAGTATTTGAGGTATAATGATTTTCAAATTCAACATTGACTAGGACTGATGTCTAAGTGTGTGTGGCAATCACAGAGAAAAAGGAAGAAATTTCTGTAAGCCAGAAGAGAAAGCGATCAAAATAAATGTTGGCAGAGATCCAAAATACTGAAATTTGTAAAAAACTAGAAGACTGTGTAGAAGTGGGGAGGAGAGGATTGTTTTGTTAAGCTACATGATCAAAGTTACAGAAAAGAAGAGAAGAGGTTAAGGATTCACATTAAAAGTTATGAAAACAGCAACATTCTAGAGTTACTGGTGAGTGGAGAAACTCTGCGATTGGAGAGAAGGAATAGTGGAGGTGGATTAAGTGGACATCCGGTTAACCAGATGAGGAACAGCAATGCCAACATTTAGAGTTAAAATGGTGAATGCTGAGGCTTTTCTTGAAACTCCTTTGAGTTTGAAGTTGTCTCAATGCAGATGCATTATGTTTCCATTGAATGGCCACATGGCATGAGTATAGTGGTCTTCCAATGTAAAATGCTGAGGGGTGTTTTGAAAGGAAGGACTACATGCTCCAAACCATGCATGCAGTAATCTTCAGAAGGCTGCAATGTAATATATTAATTTGTTTATGTTTGTACCATAAATGGCAGGCCCTCACATCTGACATGAACTCCCATGTCCAGCAACATGTTGTAATACCTCCACCTGTATGACTTACATTTAACATGGCACAGTGTGCTTCCCATGCACCTGTATATCAGGGATCAGTGATTTTTGTTATGTCACCAATATCCTATGTGACATCAACTCAACCATGCAATCACCTTTTGCATCTATACCATCTAGACTCCATGAGAATTTTAGAGAGGCAGCTGCTTGTCAAGATATGTATGACATGCACATCATCACAAAACCCGATCAGTGCATAATATCCTAGTAGCAACCAGTTGTGTATGTACAGCTGCACATGACCACACTGTTTGTGAATGTTATACAGACAATTCCTTTCAGTAGCAGTATACCCCCTGGAAGTGTTTTTGGAGGTGAATGATGAGGGTGTTATACCTGGCCAGTGGTTTCTGGACACTGCTGTACTCTCACTCGATCACTTGTTATAGATATTATGGTGATGATAACACACATCTTCTGTTCAGCTGCCTGTGCTACATTTACACTGGACATGTTGATTACTGACCAAATACTGTTGCTATGTTTCAGAGTGTGCCATCTACTACTGTTCTTTTAGAATTACCATCTTGGTATAGTAACATCCCTTTGCCACATAGTTGCTCAGTTTATAACATGCATCTGTCTAGCAATATTGCTTCCCTAATTGTCTAGGCAGTACCATCTGTATGTTACATTTCAGCTCATCCCTGTGTGTTTCCTGGACTGCTGGTTATGCTGGTACTGTGACCTATATATAGAGAATAGGGTTATATAGTATACAACAGGCTACATATGGGACACCTTTGCAAAGGTGCACTGCAAAGATCTTCTTGAGTCATGAAGATGGGACCCAACATGTATCTTCTACAATAATGTTATGTTCTCTCCTGAGTGCATTTATTGCAAGGTGTATAGCTTGTGGATGTATAGCTTGTGGATATTTGTTTGCCATCTTGTGTCATTAGTCAATGTTTGAAGGAGTATACTAGATCTCCAACATGCCATCCTTGTAGTATAACATCTTAATGGAATACACAGTATGCAGATGAGCCATACCAGATCCGATACAAGATTTCATGTATTTATGGAATATGCAAGAGAATATAGCATTACAATAAAGTATAACGATAAGGAAACTAAAACAATTCTAATTAATGATAAAGTCGCTATATTCATGAAGTGGATATGTATCATTAGTTAAAGATAGATTCTCCAAAATATAGTAATAAGATGCCTTCACAATAATAAAAATATATATATGCCTCTACCCTGCCTGACGTCTTTTCTTTGTACCAATATTCTTAGCTGCTGACTATTGTTTGTTTTGTTTGTTACATGTTGCTTAAGTCACATGCACAGTGTGTAGTAATGTGTCAGCACTTATACACAAGAATAAAAGGCATTAACATCAAGCTCTGGGAACCTTATACATCAGTAGATGACCACTATGGGAACCATAGAACCCTTCTAATGAGAGTGACCTAAAAGGTTAGAGCTGAACCAGTTGAGTAAGGTGCCATTTAGGGCATAGCTGCTTATAAATAACTCATTTATGATGACATAATCTGTATTATGAAAAATTCTAAAACTCTTATCCTCTTATCCATCAACATAAGGAGGTACTGATGATCTGAATAAGGACCACTACAGGTCTGCACATTGATGTAAAGCCAGTCTACTTTGTTTCTTGTGTGTTGCAAACATAATTGGCACAGAGCAGTAGTGCATTCATGGTGTTTATGGAGGAAACACTGTTACCTAGTAGATAGTGATTTGTAATAGGACTGGCAGAACAGCTGTGTTTCATGCTCCAGTAATCTTCTCATGTTGTGAATATGGGCACTAGCATTCAACAAATTAACTCTATGGTGAGTAGAGTCAGGGATTTATAAGTAAATCCATCCTCACTTAGGGGGTATTTTTCCACATGCTTGAACGCATGCAGTGGTTACTACCTCTCTTAAAAAGATGGAATTAGACTTTGATGACCGGGATAATTATAGACCTGTCTCTTACTATCTATTTTTAGTAAGGTTTTAGAGAAGGTGACATAAATGCAACATGTTTTCTCTCTTAAGAGTAGCAACCTCTACAGTCCATTCCAATGTGGTTTGCAATCTAAACCTACTACTGATAGAGCCCTGAACATGGACTTTTAATACATTGTTCCTGTTCTTGTTGTTGTTGCTGGAGCTCAAAAGGAGTTCCTTCCCAGTAGGACTTTCCCCTTAAACAAATGCAAAATAAAAAAAAAAAAATAATAAATGTTAAGGTTCTCGTTATGATGAATGGGTAATTTATTTGGATTTGGTCCAGTTAGAACTCTTATCAGCATTTGATATAGGATTCTGTTAGACTAACTCAACCATTACTGCAGCTTCTCAGTGGAATCATTTGTTAGACAGAATGGACATAATACTGAACATTCATAAGACGAGCATTCAGAACATCAAACTAGCTTTTTTGCCAGTTTCTGGTATTTCTGAAGAAAGGGAATATGCATTTTCCCCAATGTAATGTGATCTCAGAGTTGGTATATATAAGATGCAGGAGCCATGGAGAGGTTGAAGGTGGCTTGTCCCTGCATAAAAGCATAAAAACTAGTTTTTTTTTACAAAGTGCAATATTTTATATTTTTAACATTTGGTCTGTCGATATTTCGATATAGATCTCTTGGCAGAGGTGGTCCTTCACTACTTGCTTCCTACTTGGCTGCACAAACAGAGGGAGTAGTTTCAAATGTCAGTTCATCTTCTGCCTAATCTCTCACCTGTGATGCTCCATAGAAATCCATTTTCAGCTTTTTGTTGTTTGCCATATACAAACTTTCATTGAAGACATTATTCAGAGGAGAGGTTTAAAGCATCATTGTTACACCGAGACATAGTTTTGCCCCTCCTTTCCAATGGAATCTGTATCTGTCATTAACAAGTTAGCTGCAGATTCAGAGTGCATCCATCATTAGGTGGTTAGCAATTGTCTGAAGCTCCTAAACAGTTTATGTGATTCTTTTGCTGCAATTTTCCTGTACCATTACCTATAATAGAGACATACTAAAGTTTGTGTCAAATGTCTGAATGGATTGTTTTTCTGAACCAGATTTCAGCTAGCATCAAATCTTTCTGTTTCCTTCTTAGAATGATTGCCTTTACTAATCACCTTATTTCTCCGCACATCTCTCTGTGGTCATATAGCTCATACTGTTTTTGTAACTTGACTACAGTAACACTCTGCCATAGTGCCTTTTTAGGCAAGGTCTCAAAAACAAAATTGCTGACATGAAAAGTGCCAACCATAACAAAATAAAGGTTATGCTGCTAAATGCTAGGAGCTTAAACCACAAACTTCACACCCTGGAAACACTTCTATCACTGGAGGATGTAGATGTTTGTGCAGTCACAGAAACCTGTTTCAAGACCTCAGAGATTACTCCAGCCTTGCAAGGCTATGATGCCTTCCACACCTTCAGACCACAAAAGAAAGCATGAGAACCAAAGCAGGTGGTGTTTCTATCTATATTAGAGATACATTCACTCCTGGGTAGTTAGACTGGACAACTCCACGGAGTTACTCCATGTTCAGATTACTGTGGGTAAGACCCCCATTCAAGTCATAGATCCCCCTTCATGGATCACGATGCACATGAAGCCTACTTGACCAAAATGGAGTCAATCCAAATATTGCCAAATAATCTGGTCATGGGGGATTTCAATTATCCCACCATCAGCTAGGAAACCTACTCTAGCCCTAACTCACAAACGCAAAAGTTCCTTCACTTTGTGAACTCAAATACCCTGGAAGAAATTGTTCAAACCCCAACAAGAGGAACAAACATACTAGATCTGGTCCTCATTACCATGACAAGCAGATGCACCACAACTGATAGACCCTCATTAGTTACATCTGACCACAAATCAGTCTTCTTCGAACTGGCACTAACACCAGAACTCACAAAGAACAAAGTCAGCCTAAAAAACTGCACCAAAGCAAACTATGCCCTCCTAGGGGAAGGTATAAATGCATTCCAAGCTCCACCCCCAGCTGAAAGTGTTAACTACACCAAAGCTTATTGTTAGAAAAATATGTATTAATGTGTGTATTAGTGCTTCTAAAGGCCCAAAAGGGATAACACATTTATTCTATTTCATGCTGCATAAATCCATATAAACTGCGAATGCTTTCTGACCTTGTATTTTGTCAGCACAGCTAAAATCTTGTTTATCTCTTAGGAAATTAACTGAGAAGCAGATGAATTTCTGCTATGTTAGAAAAATAATGAATAGAACAATACTGCTTTCTATAATGTTATTAAACTTAGACAATTAGCCCTGTCTGTGCTATGAGAACATACACAGCTGCAGGAAGAATAGATAAGTAGAACAAAGACTGCTTGAAGAATATGAACTATAATCAGTGTTTGCTTTGTGCTTGAATAGGCAGAGTACCTTGAAATGTAACACAGCACTGTAGGAATAATTGCAACTAGCTAGTGGTCTCCAAGGCCATGTTATTTTCTGAAAAGTTTCTCATAAATCTAGAAATGTAATGCCATGTCAGCAGAAAATATTGAACAACATCTGCTGTGAAAAACAATATAGTAGGCTTGTATTTAATTACGTCAGCTTTAGAAGGAAATGCTTTGTAAAACAGTATAATAATGGTTTCACTCCCTGTTACTAATCAGACAAACTCTGTATTTGCGTGTTTTTGTCTCCTTGCCACAAGAATTAAAGTGCCTTAACCTAAACATTACGTGTATTGGTCTTTGAAGTTTTTTCCTTTGACAGATTGGTCCTTCGGACCGGAAACCTTCACTTCACCTCGGATCAGACAGGCCAGGTGGCTTGAAACCCTATGGGGAAGAAACCACATCAGTTCTTCTTATCTGAAAAGACCTCCGACTGAATTGTCGTACAAAAGAGGCCAGCCACTTTCTGATCTGTGACTGAAGGACGGGTTTACCTTGAACCAGGCGATCAGTCATGAAGGCTCAGGTAAGGTGAGATTTACCTTTTTCTGTTTTAGAGCAGGGACTTGATTAGCATTGTTTTGTCAGAAAAATTTGTCTTGTACAGATCAGGGACAAAAAGATTGCTGTCTTGTCATAGATCAGGGAAACAATATAAATAAAACAAAAAAATAGGTAGGTAGTCATTCTGGAGAAACTATAAAAAACCCTGTGGTACCACATAAAAGATAAGAAGGGTTATGTAACATTTTAAAGGATAGAACGAAATGGTAAATAAGTGCACAAAAAGATCCCAAACTTCGCCGTTAACCGAAGATGCGAAATTTATGCAATCACAACGTGCCGATAATGTTAAATACTACTCAAAGTGGGTTAATAAGTATGAATTTGATGGCAAATTAGAGAAATCCTCGCTTGTTAAACTTGTCAAACAGCTTAAAACCGATTCCAGAGGTCGGGTAAAAAAGCAACGTCAATTAGGAATTCCTCAGGCGCACAGGTGCATTGAGGAAGCAAACCGTAGGGAAGAAAAGAGTAATAATTCAAAAGCAATGTTTTTAGATAAAGAGGACAATAACTTAATAATAGCATCAGCCCCTCCACCTCCCTTACCAGAATATGAGGCAAGTGAACAAGTTAGTCCACCCCTGTGATATTCTGCTGTCACTGTAAGTAGAGACACTACAAAAGCAACACCGTTTGTTAGAGATCCCGTCGAGACCAGGTCTCGAACACGGGCAGGAAACTCAAAAGGGAACATTGAGTTATATGAAATGGGTAGAAATTCACGATATATGAGTGAAGAAGAAATATGCCCACTTATAGAAGTACCTAATCCTCAGGCAAGACAAGAAGGACAGGACCCAACTCTCCTAGTGTATAGACCGTGGACACCGGAAGATATCCGGAAAGCCACTGAGGGAATTCCCCATCCAAAAGTTAATTTTAGAAAATTTTTAGAAGACTTACAAGGCATGAGATTAAGTTATAACCTAAATGGAGAAGAAGTAGAAAAAGTAGTCAGACAAATCGTGGGACCAGATTAGCACATGATCAGTGGCAACTGGAATCCCCGTGACGCAGAACACAAACCCCTCCCACATAGCAGCGCAGAGTTAGACAACAGAGTGAAAGGTCTTACAGACTGAATCTTTAAGAAATGGAAGCCTAGGGCAGACTGGACTTGCATTAATCAATGCATCCAACAAGAAGGTGAAACTGTTGACAGATATTATGCCAGACTATTAAAGTGTTTTAATAACCATTGTGGAATGCAGGTACCTGAAGATCAAACACATGATTCCCCATATGAGCAGCAGTTAAATAATGCATTTTTAAAAGGCAGTATTTCACCCATAAGCAGCTTTATTACAAAGCACATAGTAGATCATCGTACAAGTAGACTACAGTCGCTACTTGAATATGCTAGACATGCCGAGAGGCATTTTAATAGCAAAAAGAAAAGGAAAGCCCAAGTATTTTCTGTAGAAGATGGAGCAGAAGTATATGTAGTACAGTCCGGGAAAAAGGGCAAGAAAAATGCCCAGGGAAACAAACAGTCTGATCAACGATCAGAGGACTTTGAGGGACGAAAGAAAAGGGGGGAGTGCTTTAAATGTGGTAAAAAGAGACACTTGGCAAGGGATTGCAAGAAAAACAAGAAGGCAACCACGGAAGATAAGGAGAGTGAGGACTGACTATATGGTAGTCAGGAATCACTAGAAGGGGATAGTTAAGAAAGGACAAATGAGAATGTGATAGAGGGAGTAGAGAATGTGACAGAAGAAATAGAGGAAGTGCAGGAAGTCACAGATAGTGAAAAAAATGAAATATTGGATTTGGCTTTATTGAGCTTAGAGCTCTATTTAGCAGACACGAAACCAGAAGTTACACTCCTGGTAGAAGGGAGGGAAGTCACATTTTTGTGTGACTCGGGGCCTCACGGACCCTGATACATCCCTCCAAACTGCCAGGGAACTCAGAGTCACCTGATTACATATTAGTGAAAGCAGCTAATGGACAGCTGTATCGGGAGCCCCTCTCCCATAACATTGTAATAACTGATCCTGTTTCAGGATTAACCCAGAAAAGCAAAATTGTTGTTTCTGCAAAATGCCCGGTAAACCTCTTGGGCAGAGACCTTATGCAGCTATTTGGCATAGCAGTAGTTCCATTTATGCAGGGTATGGAAGCACAGCAACAAATTGATACTTTTGCAGTGCGATCGGTGGGTTAAACATCTTATTGGTACAGCCAGGACTTGGTTACGACTGGTCCAGGGACAGTAACCGAAGAGCTGATGAATGTAGCCATCAGCAAGTTCCCCTCCCTTGACATTGATAAACAACATGTGTTGCACTGTACTCTGTATTATTGTAGCACACCAGGACCTGACAAAGAATATGAGCAAGAATTGTTTAAAAACCATGCAAACAGATTAGTATTATGTAATCTGTACTGGGATATGGAAGGGAACAGTGTAGTTAGCTGTTCATTACCCCAGGAGTTCTTTGCACTTTATAAATCTAATCAATTACCACATGTAAGCTTAACTAAGGACAAAAATGTAAAATGGGCAGACTTAGGAGAAAAAGTCACGAGATGGGAAAAACAGACAGAGTTAGAACTATCAGAACAGGGAGTACAAAAGCAGAAGTTAAATTGGATAACACTTTCACACCCAGCTGTGCATTTGCAGTCAAGCGAGGACAGCTGATTAGCACTCTTATCAGAAGAGGAAGAAGATGCCTTACAAAGCATACCAGAAACTCTCTGGTCAACAGGCAAATCAGATGTAGGACTTATTCATACAGCAGGACCAGTTACTATCACGCCAAAGCCAGCATTCAGACCACAAAAGAGACAGTATCCCTTGAGAAAAGATGCAGAGGTAGGAATCAAACATATTATAGCAGCTTTACTTAAGGAAGGAGTACTGGTGGAATCACCTGATTCACCATGAAACACACCCTTATTTCCTGTTAGGAAAGCAAATGGAGAATGGCGTATGGTCCAAGATTTGCAAGCTGTAAATGACGCAGTAATACCAAGGGCACCTACAGTGCCAGATCCACACACCCTGTTGAATGATTTGAAACCTCAACAGAAATACTTTTCTGTGGTAGATATCAGCAATGTGTTCTTTTTGATACCGATACACCCTGACAGCCAACATTGGTTTGCATTCACATTTCAGGGGAAAAGGTACACATACACGCGACTACCACAGGGATATTGTAAAAGTCCAACAATATCCTCACAAGAAATGGCAAGCAACTTGGCGGGATTTATCCCACCAAGAGGCAGTCAGATTTTACTTTATAGTTTCATAGTTTCATAGTATAGTACTTGGCTATCTGCCCTAGGGCATTTATAAGCCTAGCCAAAGTGTATGTGGCTTTCGCCACCCCATGTAATGATACAAAAGTGTACAATTTAAATTAAATTTAGTTTACTGTGCCTCTATCTAGAAATGATACAGAGATGACCCCCGGGGTAAACCTACGATCACCCATCCATTCGTCCAGATTTCTCTTGAAGAGAGTCAGTGAGGGGCTCTGCCTAACATGGACATGTATCCTGTTCCAGAGTGCAGGAAGCCTCTGGGTTATGAATCTGTCCCTCCAGCATGTCCTATTCATATTTGTGCTGAGGTTTAGATCTTTAGCTCTTGTGGCTCTGATGGATTTGGATTTTTTGAGGTGGAGCATGTCCATTAATTCTGAATTGGACATGGCCTTGTACGTAAGGCACAGATCACCTCTGAGCAGGCGGTATGCTACTGAATAGAGCTGGAGCTTTTTCAGTCTGGCAGCATATGACATATGCTGGAGACCCTTGATCCTCTTGGCAAGGTACTTTTGGGGTCTCTCCAGTTGCTGCAGGTGCCGGGTGAGGTACATACCAAATGGGGCATTGTACTCAATCATAGGCCTGATAAGGGAGGAATATAAGGGTACAATGACATCCTTTGATCTGGATGTGAATCCCTTCATGATAAGGTGGGCAAGGTAGAAGGTCTTTCTAACCACTTTGGCGACGTGGGTGTCAAATGAGAGGTCACTGTCAACTTAGGACCCCAGGTCTCTGATTACTTTTTCCGTACTTAATGGAATACCACCTATGTGGTAATTTGTGGGTACTTTGTTTTTTCCAAAGGGGACGACTATACATTTTTTGGCATTTAGTTTAAGGCCATGATTCTGGCACCAGTCGTTTGTTTCTGTGAGGCCCTTCTGGAGGATGCATGTGTCAGCTGGTGTGTCGACTATGGCGCCTAGTTTGCAGTCGTCTGCGAACTTTGTCAGCCACAACCACAACAACAACATTATGTTGATGACATCCTGCTGGCAGCCCCCACCAAGCAAGATTGCAAAGAAGATACCATACCATTGTTACAATTTTTAGCAACTCAGGGACATAAAGTAAATAAAAACAAATTGCAGCTTTGGAGAAAGCAAGCTAGATACCTAGGATATGTAATATCCAAAGAGGGCAGAACATTAGATGAGGACAGAAAAATAGCAATTTTACAAGCACCGAAACCCACTACCAAGAAGGAAATGATGTCCTTCCTGGATACGACCAACTTTTGTCGAAGCTGGATTCCAAACTATGCCTTGGAATCTACACCTCTGACTAACTTGATATACAAGAAGCCTATGGCAGCACAAGATTTATTACAATGGACACCAGAAGCAGAATCTGCTTTCTGCAAATTAAAACAGTTGATAGCATCCTCATTAGTTTTAGGATTACCAAACTATCATAAACGATTTTTCCAAACTGTAGATTGTAAGCAAGGTTATATGACATCAGTACTGACACAACAGCATGGGGACAAGCAACGCCCCATTACTTACTATTCATCACAACTGTGGCGCGGTCTTTACCTCACTGTGTACAAGCAGTAGTCGCAGCTGCAATGGCAGTGCAGGCTTTGGCCTCAGTAGTGTTGTTCCACCCTCTCACATTGAGAGTGCCTCATGCAGTCGCGATTATTTTACTGCAAGAAAAAGTAGCATATCTTTCTCCTGCTAGGCATCTTTCCTGTATGACTATATTGTTGAGCCAACCTCATATGACAATTGAATGATGCACAACCTTAAATCCATCTACCTTGCTTCCAACTCCTGCAGATGGCACACCGCACAGCTGCCTGCAGGAGATTGAGCAAAAGACACTGCCTAGAAAAGATCTTACGGATGTTCTTTTGGATGATGCCGAGGTGACATACTACGTGGACGGCTCATGCAAAAGGGGTCCCACAGGACAAAACCTAGTAGGATATGCAGTAGTTTCTGATACTGAGATTGTAGAAGCAAAATCTTTACCACACAACTTATCTGCACAAGCAGCAGAGCTGATTGCCTTGACACGAGCATGTACCTAAGCAAAGGGTAAATGTGTGAACATTTTTACTGATAGCCAGTACGCTTTTTCTCCTGTACATGTTTTTGCGCAACAGTGGAAAAATCGAGGAATGATAACATCTACTGGCAAACCAATCAATCATGCACAGTTTATTTTAGATCTTTTAGAATCTATTCAGTTACCTCAGAAAGTAGCTATTTGTAAATGCATAGCTCATACCAAGCAACAGAATAGAACTTCAAAAGGTAATGCAAGGGCTGATACAGCTGCAAAACAGGCAGCTTCAGAAGTATTTCTTTTGAATGAGGAATTACAACCTTCTGAGATTTTAGACTTAGAAATGTTAAAAACAATGCAGACACTTACTACGCAGGTTGAGAAACAAAGATGGATAAAACGAGGAGCAATTCTCAAGGAAGGGCTGTACATCTCCAAAGAGGGAAAAACGATATTGCCATCTAACTTGTTTAGATATGCAGCTTTGTTGAGCCATGGCCAATGCCATGTCTCAACAGGGGGGATGGTACAGTTAGTGAACCGAGTGTTCACAACATACGGATTTATAAACTACACAAAAAATTTTTGTTTGTCATGTCACGTTTGCAATAAACATCATGCACAAGGGGCATTGAAGCCCAGGCAAGGGAGTTTCCCTACATCACCATATCCGTTCCATACTATCTGTATGGATTTCATAGAACTGAACAAATGCGAAAATAAGAAGTATTGTCTTGTCATTGTAGATATGTTCTCCAAATGGGTGGAAGCTTTTCTGACCAAAAGTCCAGACGCCAGCCACTGTTTCGAAAACCCTTGTTAAAGAAATTATTCCTAGATTTGGCATACCAGAAAAGATCTACAGTGACAATGGCACACATTTTGTAAACCAAACCATACAAAAATTGAGCAAGTATTTTGGGATTTCTTTAAAAAATCATTGTGCGTATCACCCTCAATCTGCAGGATTGGTAGAGAGGCACAATGGGACATTGAAGAACAAGTTAAGGAAACTTATTGAAGAGACACATAGAAATTGGGTGTACTGTCTGCCCCTGGCACTGTTGAGCATGAGAACTGTTCTGAATGCAAAGGGATTGACTCCTTTTCAGAATTTATTTGAACGAGCGCATTATATACCTCAGTGGAAACCTCTCATACCCGCAGACCAGGAAGCCGACTGTACACTTGCTGAGTATATGAGGAGATTGTTGAATTCTAAACACCTTCTGCAGTTTAATTCTGTTTCAGATAAAGAACAAACCAGACCATCGGAAGCAGCAGTAGTCCCAGGCACGTGGGTCTGGGTGAAAGTCATCAAAAAGAAAAATTGGATGACGCCAAATGGGAAGGGCCATACCAAGTGCTACTGTCAACACCCACTGCAGTCAAGATCGCGGAGCGTGCATCCTGGATTCACCTGACACACTGTAAACTGGTTAAAAACTTTGAACTAGATAAAAATCTTGTTACTGCTACACCACAAGAGTAAAAATGACAAAATCCAGAGCAAACAGTAATGCAGAACAACCACAGAAGTATTGCATGATCATCCTGTTGACTATACTGGTGACATTAATCTTTTTGTTGTGGCCTTTCCTTTTTCCAGCCACACAAGCCAAACTGAATAAACGTGATGCATTACTTATAGACTGGCACCCAAACTTTGACACTTACCAAGCAATTAAATATGTGTATGCTGAGACTTTTAATGTTTCAAATTTCTGGATTTATACAGCTTTACTGACAGCATACGGGGGAATATTAATGACTGCAGTTCCCCTGGGGGTCAATGAGACCTGGGAAAACTTAATTTATGACACCACAACTGTTAAATCACAAGATAAAATAGCATTGCACTTGTCTGTTCCACAGAAGGGAAATGTGTGTTTTTACAAAAATGATACTGTTCAGGTGGGTTGGAGCAATTGCAATGTGACAGTTCCTTACAAATGTTACACTAAAGCAAATAATGCAAGTTCTTATTGTAATACAAACTATGATTCATTTCTTGAATTGATGCATAAAACAATTAATGAAGTACAACATAACAATGCTCTTTTTAAGCAACTGTCTATAATTGATAGGAAAATGTTTCATGCAGGGCAAGTATATGCTAATAGTAAAGTTACTACTAAGGTAGAGGATTGTTATTTTGTGTGTGGCAAAAAGGCATACAAATGGTTACCTGAGAATTGGTCCGGCAGTTGTTTTTTGGGTTACCTGGTTCCGGCCATACGATACACTGCAGTTTTGCCTCAAGGTAAAATTCAAAATGCATGAGAGGTCACCAAGAAACCTGTCAGGAAACCTGAAAATCAAGTGGGACAGATCGGGGCGAGCTGGAGAAACCATCATTCCATGGGCGATAAACTGACACATATGGACTTGAGTGATTCTGTTATAACGTGGGCAGGCATATCACCAGGATATGGAGTGGTGAAATCGATTTGGGAGCTGAGAAAACTGTCTAAACTCCTCGAAGTAATGAGCAATGCAACTTTTTCTGCTCTCGAATTAATAACTGATGAACTGAATGCCATGAGAACTGTGGTGCTTCAAAACCGCATGGCTCTTGACTTCATCCTAGCGGAGAGAGGTGGTACGTGTGCTTTAATCCAAGAAGAGTGCTGTTCATATATTCCTGACAACCAGCACAAGATAGACAATCACCTTGAGGTAATTCAGCAAGTGTTGGCCATGACCAAACCAGGCCCAAACCCACTGACGGACTTTTTCCAGAAATGGTTTGGGGGGTGGGGTACCATCCTAATGAACACCTTGATTGCCATTTGTGTAGGTATGCTCTTGTTGGGAGTATGTGTTTGTTGTCGCATCCCCTGCATGAAAAGATTGATCAAAGATTTTATAGACATGTCGGTTTCTGAAACCTTATATCAAAGTACTGAGTTTGAAGAACTGTTAAAGACTGAAATGTTTTCATAAGTTAAACTGAATGACTCTCTTAACTGCAAATCCTGAATGGAAGAGGTTAGGAGAAGAAACAAACCGTTTATGCTTTTTGAAAGTAGAATAAAAGTAAATGTTAGAAAAATATTTATTAATGTGAATATTAGTGCTTTTAAAGGCCCAAAAGGGTTAACACATTTATTCTATTTCATGCTGCATAAATCCATATAAACTGCGAATGCTTTCTGACCTTGTATTTTGTCAGCACAGCTATAATCTTGTTTATATCTTAGGAAATTAACTGAGAAGCAGATGAATTTCTGCTAGGTTAGAAAAATAATGAATAGAACAATACTGCTTTCTATAATGTTATTAAACTTAGACAATTAGCCCTGTCTGTGCTATGAGAACATACACAGCTGCAGGAAGAATAGATAAGTAGAACAAAGACTGCTTGAAGAATATGAACTATAATCAGTGTTTGCTTTGTGCTTGAATAGGCAGAGTACCTTGAAATGTAACACAGCACTGTAGGAATAATTGCAACTAGCTAGTGGTCTCCAAGGCCATGTTATTTTCTGAAAAGTTTCTCACAAATCTAGAAATGTAATGTCATGTCAGCAGAAAATATTGAACAACATCTGCTGTGAAAAACAATATAGTAGGCTTGTATTTAATTACATCAGTTTTAGAAGGCAATGCTTTGTAAAACAGTATAATAATGGTTTCACTTCCTGTTACTAATCAAACAAACTCTGTATTTGCGTGTTTTTGTCTCCTTGCCGCAAGAATTAAAGTGCCGTAACCTGAACCTTACATGTATTGGTCTTTGAAGTTTTTTTCCTTTGACACTTACAGTAAAGCCCTGTATAATCAATTGTATAAGTATACAGACTCGGCTGTTCAGAGAATCAAAGCCAGAGCTCCAAGTAAAAAAAGCCACTCTGGTGGACATCCAGCCTTAACAAACTTTACAACAAATGCAAAAAGTTGCTGTCTAAGAAAACTAAGGTTTGGCCCCAAAAATGGAAAAGCACCCTCCACAACCTCAACAGGCAAATAAGACAACATGTCAAATCTTCTAAGGGTAACTTTGAGAAAAACTTAGCAATCACAGCCAAGGATAATCAAAAGGCCTTTTACAGCTATGTACATAGCTTAAAAGGTAGGACCCAAGCATGTGCAGAACTAGTGACTAATGGAATCACACACACTGATCCCGCAGAAACAGCAGACCTGCTAGCGGACAGATTTGGCAAAAATTCCACTCCCCTATTCCCTCCAAACTTATCACAAACCTTGCCCCAACTTCCCCCCACCCTACATATCTGAAGAGCAGGTCATTAAAGCTTTGTCTAAGGCAAAAAAACACAGGTTCTATGAGATCAGACAGCTTCCCAGACTGTTTTCTAAACAAACTAAAATATGAACTAACATCATCATTAAGTACCCTATTCAATCACACCCTAACCACTGGGTATGTTCCTGTGAAATGGAGAACAGTAACAGTTATTCCCCTCCACAAAGGTGGCTTAGCAACAGACCCAGGAAATTATAGACCCATAAGTCTGACCAGCTTCATCTATAAAGCCATGGAAGAATCATCATGGACCTCATAAATAAAGTTGTGAAAAAAGAGCCAGCAATTTAAACAAATCCAGTGGAACTTCACAAAACTAAAATTAAATTCAACAAAGTTACTGGAATCACAAACCAAAGTGCCAAAATAACTTTAATCCAAAATCAATGTGCAGGTAAAAAAACTTTCATCTTCTCGAGGCATCATCAGGCATAGAAATGCATAAAACCATCACAAGTTATATATCAATAATTAATTAATCATGTGACCTTAAACTCTTTTATGTAATTATTTAAGCATTGATCTTAAAGAAACATTCCCATTCAAGCCTGGGAGAAAATGAGCCTTAAGTCGAAGTATCCAATAAAATTCCTTAACTTCTGTTTGAAGTTTAATATCTGTCCCCACATAATTTACATATAATACTTTTAAAATTAAGAATTTAAAATCATGGTTCATACCTTTATCTTTTCTATGTTTATATAAGGTATTAGCATTGTTTGCCCTCTTAATGTCAGCTAAGTGGTTCCCAATACATCCCTTCAATTTCTGATTGGTCTTTCTAACATAATAAGCTTGACATGCAGTGTATCTGGCTAAATATATAATATTTTTTGTAACACAATTATCATACATATCCAGATTCACTGTAACCTTAGTTACAGAATGTATGAAAAAAAATCACTCTCATAGAGAGATTTGCAAAAGTTACATCTCTCACATCTAAAAGTGCCCACTCTATTGGTTTTAAATGGGGTATTAATGCAGGTCTGATCCTTATAGCAAAGTAAATTTTTAAGATTTTTATTTCGTTTATAGCCAAAATTCAGTTTATCAGAAATAAATCTAGATAGTTCCAGGACATCTTGTAAGATATACTAATATTTGTTAATTATTTGTTTGGAATCATATATATATTATTATAGGTAAACTTACATCTAAGCTTATTATTTAATTTACTGGGTAAAACATTCTGTGTTCCCCTATAGGAAAAAAGTAGGTTTAGCCAATGTATTTCTATGCTGTTTGACGTCCTATATCATAGTATCAATAGCTTTAGGGTTATAACCTCTCTGTTTAAAGTCAGAACAAACATTATCTAGTTGAGCATTCATAATGGTGTCCAATGTGTTTAATTTAGACATTCTAAGCATTTGATTTTTAACAACTTTATTAAACGTGTTGGGGGTGCATACTGTTTCTGTGTAAGTATGCATTTCTGTTAGAGGCCTTTTTGTATAACTTTGTTTCTAAATTCCTTTTTTCATTTTTAAATATAGTGATATCGAGGAAATCAATTATGTCTATAGAAACAAACTTCTTAAATTTCAGAAAATAAGTAGTCTCAGATAAATATTCATAAACACATTAAAACTCTCTATATCGCCTTGTCATATAAAAAAATAAATCATCAACAAAGCATTGATAAAAATAAACTCTCTCTCTAAAAGGATTCTCCAAAGATGAAATAAACTTCCTTTCCCAAATATACGTAACTATATTTGAGAAGCTATTTGCTATTGGAGTGCCCATTGCTATACCCCTTTTTGGTTTGAAATTTTTTTTTTTTAAATAAGAACACATTGTTTGTTAATGCTAAACTCAGTAGGTGACAAAGAACATTGATGTATTGTTGAGTGTACTCCGTGAAGTCTAACAAATACTCTAACATATTTAATAGTGATGTCATTAGGTATCATAATAAATAGAGAATCTATGCCCAATGTAGCCAATAGACAGTGTTTAAGATTTTTAGTAAAAAGATCATTCATATAACTGTTGCAGAAAATCTGTTGTATTCCTTAATATAGTGCCTGTACTCTCAAAACCAATTCTTAATTGACTCTCTTAAAACTTAGATGTTGCTTCAATAACCCAACTCCTTGCCAAAACTATGAGTCTAAAGGGGGGGGGGGTCTCTGATTGACTTATGTAGTTTGGGTAAACCATAAATGAATGGTATTGTAGGATTTTCTACCAACAAAAATTTAAAAATAGCATCATCTATTTTATTTTCTGAGTGCATCTTCTCTAATATTCTCAAAACTTTATTCATAATAATATTACATTCATTCTTAGTAATGTGTTCATAGTCTGAAGAATCCAACATTATTTTCATTGTGTTTACATAATAGGTAGAATCTAATACCACTACTCTGCCTCCTTTATCGGCATTATTTATCACTATATTGTCATTGTTCCTTAAATAAATAATAGCTGATTCTTCGCATTTAGAACGACTGTAGAATTTCTTAATATTGCTCTTGCTATACAAATCATAAATCTCTCTAACTCCACGTTCAAATACTTGAATAACTGTGTTATTGTGAGGTATAAATAAACTAGAGCATTTACATGTGTTCATATACAAATCATCAGATGTATCATACATGACTTTAAGGTTTAGTGTTCTAATAAAATACTTAAACTCTGATAACTTCTTAGAGATGCCAAAGATTGCGGCAGGAACAAAATTCAGTCCCCTTTCTAGTACATTTATGTCATCTGTTGACAATGCATAAGAAGATAATATTAAAAAACAGTTTATTTTTTTTGCCACTGTTTGACTGCAGGTTAATGACCTCTGAAATGAGTTCTTCCATTGTCTCGTGGAGTCTATTTTCTGCTGCTGTGATTGTTTGGGCATTGGAAGTGGTTCCGCCAATTAAAACAGAATTTCACAGGATCCATTGCTTGGATGGCATTCACATCAATGAAAGTATGATGTCTATCAGAGTTATTCAAAACACTATCACCATTAGCTCCTAGCTATATATCACTTCCTCCATCAGTTCATAGCATTGGTACTTGGTGTACATCAGATGTGAACACAGTAGCTGTTGTAACCTCCTTGATGAGATGTGTCTCATTTCTAGCGATATGATTGGTGGAAGGTGTAGAAGTAAAATTTATCCTTGATGTATCTGTAGCTCTGTTAATAGATGGTACATGATTCAAAATAGCCTTTTGTACATCAGTTTTACCAGTATTAACAGCTACTAAATTTGTCGGCTTAATTGTATTCACAGTTCTTGTTGAATTATGATATTTCTTTCCAGTTGGTTCATTGACTATACATTGATGGATATCATCTTCTTTATCTCTGGCCCACATTACCTTTTTTAAAATCATTACTGTCACATTTCAGCTTTTTCATTTTTTTTTCTTTCAAACATTCTTCAAAACTGACTATGCCATCTTGTGCTTCATGTAATAATTGAGAGTGAATATTTAGCTCAGTTTGTGAGATTAGTTCTGCATACATTATTTCAGTTTCATGTGGTAAGTCTAGTACAGTTGTTTCAAAAAAGGAGTTCATTAGCTCCATATAGCAGAATGAACAATTGAGATTAACCAGTTGCCATCTCCTTAGCAAGTCAGGATACTTATCACGATAGGTAGGCATCTTAAGTATCCTGAGTCCACGTGGCATGACCTTATACTGCAGATATAAAAGTTATCCTCTGCCATTGCAAATGCCTGCACAGTCCTCAAAATGCAAAGGTTTCTCCTTACACAGTTCAAGTACATTACCATTAGTATTTTCTGTTCTGTGACTCACCATTTGATATCACTCAGCCACATTTTGTACAAGTAAAGGATTCACAGGAACATTCATAAATTCCTTTAGTAGAAAAGAATGACGAGTAGGTGCTGTACTGGCTGATGGTATTGCACGTGTATGGTTCATGTCTATGGCTGACAACAAAACCAGTCAAACTTGTGAAAAAAGAGCCAGCAACTTAAGCAAATCCAGTGGAACTTCACAAAACCAAAATTAAATCCAACAAAGTCAGCGAAACCATGAACCAAAGTGCTAAAATAACTTTAATCCAAAATCAATGCAGAAGTAAAAAATGTTCACCTTCCTGAGGCTTCATCAGACATAGAAATGCATAAAACCATCACAAGTTATATCAATAATTAATTAATCATGCATCCTTAAACTTGTTTATATAACTCCTTAAACATTTTTCTTACCCTCGTTAATACCCCATTTAAAACCAAAAGAGTGGGCACTTTTAGATGTGGGAGATGTAACTTTTGCAAATCCCTCTACGAGAGTGATTTTTTCATACATCCTGTAACTAAGGTTAGAGTGAATCTGGATACATATGGTAATTGTGATGCAAGAAATCATATATATTTAGCCAGATCCACTGCATGTCAAGCTTACTATGTTGGAAAGACCAATCAGAAATTGAAGGAATGTATTGATAACCGGTTTACTGTCAGTATGTTGAACATGCCTTGTGTGAAAGTAATATGTGCTGTATTGGGAATGCAGAAAACCATTTGGTAGATGGTGGTAATGTCGACTCTGGAAGACCAAAGACCAGGACAGTGCAGACTGGGAGATTTACCCTTTTCTGCACTGTAGTGCAATCTCAGAGTTGGAATATATAAAATGCAGGGGGTGTGGGGGGTGCTGTACAGTCTGGATCTGGTCTATACGCACTGTTGCAAAGGAGACACCAGACTGCAGAAGTCAAATTCGACTTCTCCTGCATTAGTGTTGATGTTTCACCCTATGTTGTATTCCAAACACTGAACATGTAAACTGCATTTTTGATAGGTTTACGTTCTGATGTTCGATGTTTTAATAATAAACCACGAGAACCACTTGGATAACATTAAGAGGGCAAATGATGTGAATGCCTTATATAGACATAGAAAAGATAAAGGTATGAACCATGATTTTAAGTTCTTAATTTTAAAAATATTTCATGAAACATTACTTGGTGGAGATATTAAACCTCAAACACAAGCTGAGGAATTTTATTGGATACTTCACCTTAAAGCTTGTTTTCTCCCAATGTTTCTTTAAGATAAATGATTAAGGAATTATGTAAATGAGTTTAACTTCACATGATTAATTAATTATTGACATATAACTTGTGATGGTTTCACGCATTTCTATGCCAGATGAAGCCTTGAGAAGGTGAAAGTTTTTGTCTTGCACATTAAATTTGGATTAAAGTTATTTTAGCAGTTTGGTTCATTGTTTCACTGACTTTGTTGGATTTAACCTCATCAATAAAGACATAGCAACCTGCAAACCCTGGATCTGAAACAATGTGGCATCATCAAGGACAGATCCTGCCAGTTAAGCCTGGTGGACTTCTTAGAAAATCTGACCAGGGCCATTGACAAGGGCAAATCTGTGCACACAGCATACCTCGACTTGGCAAAGGCCAAAGGCCTTTGACATAATCCCTCACTCAAGCATTACCAATAAACTTAGCAAACTGAATGTAAACCCCTTTGTTGTAAGATGGGTTGCCAACTGGCTCACAAACCGGTCACACACTATCAAAGTGGGTGACTCCACATCAACCAGCAGACCTGTCACCAGCGGGGTGCCAAAAAGGTCAGTGCTGGGCCCCCTACTGTTTGGTATATGCTTCTCAGACATTCAGCCAAAACTAAGTGGATGTAGCTGACCAAATTTGAAAATGACTGCAAAGTGGGAACAGTTATTGAATCCCCAAATTATGTCAGTATACTTCAGAAGTGTCTTATGCAGACCAATGACTGGTATCTTAGTCATGGTCTCAAACTGAATGCAAAGAAATGCACCATCATTTCCTTCAGTAAAACCAATGCCCCTTCACACTATCAGATTAACAATACCCTGTGTACCTATGAAGTGGTAAGATATATGGAATCACAAGTAGACTGTGACCTTAACTTTGACCACCATGTGTCTACTGTAGTAAGCAAGGTTTTCTACATAGCACACTTGATTAGCAAATGCATCACCTCTAGAGCAAAGGAAGTTATAGCCTCTATAAACTCATCACTAATCAGGCCCATAATTGAGTATAATGCCCCTTTCAGCATGTACTGTACAAAGCACTTGCAGCAGTTGGAGAAACCATCAGAGGTTTCTAACTAAGAAGATCAAGGGACTCCAGCACATACCCTGCACAGACCGACAAAAGTCCCTGTCACTATACTCAGTATCATACAGACTTCTTAGGAGAGACTTGTGCCTGACTTACAGAGCAATCTCTGACCCAAACCTAATAAACTTGCTGCACATCCCTAAATCAAATGGGACTAGAGCTACCTGTTCCAGGGACATAAATATTTCCTGTGACTTGAGTAGGATGTGCAGGAGGGACAGATTTGTCTCCCAGCAACTACCATGTGTTTGGAACAGGCTGCCTATTCATGTGAAGCAGAGCACCTCTATGACACTGTTCAAAAGTAAGTTGGATGAGTGGATGGTGCACTATAAATTCTTATTGGGATAGTGCCCATGACCCTCCTGGACATGGGCTGTCATTAATAAATACTAGAGTATCTATATTATTACATTGGGATGAAATGGCTAGGCTTGAAATGACCTATGGGCTGATAGCCTAATAGCTTCCTATGATCCTAGGAACACCCTTTTCTTGGTGCTATCTGATTTAGAAGTGGATAGTTTACAAATACTACAAAACTTTCCATAGTCCAACTAATTGCAGAGGTATCTTGATTAAATTATATTTTGCCAGCTCTGCACAACCTGCACTAGCTGTATTCAGAACTCAAATCTTTACAAAGTTCCAGCCATGGCCTATCTGTCACTGCATGACATTGCCTTCCACCCACCTTGTGCTGCTGGTCTAGTATCATCCATCATATCCCACCTTCTTTACACTTTGAGGATGTTAGTGATTCTACAAGCATGGCTAGAGTCCCCTGGAATCTTTCTTTTCCATTTATTGAAAATTAAATATCAAAAATAGTAAGAAGAAAAAAAAAACACAGAAAAAAACACACAGAAGAATATTTTTCTGCAAATTTATATATACCATCTCCACATTCATACCACAGTGCAGAAATGTGGAAAAATTCCTGAAAAGTACACTGCCAGCTTGCACAGTACAATTTATTGCAGCAAAACTTACCATTAACATTAAATTCTCAGACTTAAGCCACTCACCATCGATGTGGCAAGCACCCATAGGTAAGCCACTAAATGCATGATGACAAAGGAAAGACACTAACTAGAACTATTATGTAAAAAACATCTACAAAGCAATAAAGCCTTGATAATATGATCAATAAGTGAGATACAGAGTAAGGACAACTAAAATTGGAATTCCTTTTAGCTGCAGTCAGCATAATATTTAATAAAGTAAAATGAACTACTTCTGGCTAATAACACAGCCAAAATAACTTAACAATCAAAAACTACAGTGTCCAAATTCAGACGTGTGATGACAAACTGATATCATTTGTGAAGATGGCAGTGCTGTAGCAAAGAGGAATATAGCCCTAACTATGGCCCAGATAACCTGGGTTTAATTAGCAACTCAAGTGCCTGAGGTGTTGGCAGGGAGGTATGGGCATGTCCATCTCAGGCTTGAGGGTTGGCACCTGGGTGCTCCCCATGTATGATTACTGGGCACATACAGGGGGCTGTAGTCCAAGGAGGGGGAAAGGACATGGACATTTTATGTATGTTCCACTTGCTTGTCTACCCTTTCAACATTACCGGACAGTACAAGGGGAAATGGGGGTAGGACTTTTGTAAGTAGACTTATTCGGTCTTTTCTTCAAAAGGTATAAGTAATTTCCCAAAGGAACTACAAGGAGCGGACACAATACTGAGAACTCTGCTTCACCTACAGAGACTTACCTTTATAGGAGATTGGGAAGGAGAGGCTTGATCGGTTAATGCCTATACATAGAAGTGAACTGGTGAACTGGAGGTGGCAGAAAGATACTTGAACAGCACAATAGTGAGAATGCTACCAATGTCTTTGACAATATAATTTTCCAGTTAAGTGTGTGTGGAGTTTACAGAACATATGGCCTGACATTTGTTACCATTAATTGCAAGTGGGGAAGCATGAGTAAGTTTGGGGTATTTCTGTCTGTAGAAGCAAGAGACACACAGGAACATCAATGAAAGACAGGGATTTTTTAATGGCATTATATATTTTTTTCAGACCTTGTAGGTCACCTACTAAACTACATAGCTTAGCATGTGATCTGTATGTCCTGCATTTTAGGAGGAATACTGCATTCAATTTATTGACAAGCAGTTGGCACAGAGGGTTAAAGCTGTGAGCTGTAGTTTTGGTACAGGATTTAATTCTCTCAGCACTCACTTCTTGTGTGACATTGAACAAGTTACTTAACCAGATAGTATTTTGCTGCAACTGAAAATGTAGGCTAGGCTCCTCAGTTGTGTGAAGGATGAGAAATACAGAGCAGGGAAAAATGTTAGCATGTGCATTTCATTTCTAATATGCTGCCATAGCAGAATGAAAATTCAGAGGCTCCTTCAGTATGTATCTGTTAACTTGCTTCCTACCTAATATTAGCAAGTGCTGACAAGGTTAGAAAAGTATAAAATTTGTTCTGAATAGAAAGTTCCATCATGAAATTCGGCACTTGCACCTAATATGGAATGTCAAAAACAAGCAGTCAGGAGATCTTAGGAAAATTAATTCTGCAGAGTTCATTTCTAATTGGTCAGTGGAAGTTTTATAATTGTTACAATAATGTTGCTTTTAACAAAAAAAAGGTATAAAGAATGATGATTTTTGTAGTTCAAAAAGACAGGATCTTGATTTCATAGTCTCACGTTTGTGTCTTTCTGTTCATAAAGGAAATTGTTATTCTCTGCTGAACTCTCTCATGTGAAAGCTATTTGGTACCTTAACAATGGTTTCCTGGACAGTAAGTCTTGTAAATCCTATGAACCACAATACTCATCTCAATAGTAGAAGGAACTCTCCTGTTCAGACAAATATACTATTACAGGCTACAGAGCTACTAATTTCCTACCAAGTGTTCTCATTTTAGAAGCAATGTTAATCTCTGCCACCTGACTACAAAACTACATCTTAGTAACTAAAAAACAAATGTCTTTTGGCTTTCCCTGGTTAGGGGTCGCCACAGTGGAACTCTGGTCCCCTAATGATTGGCAGTATGTTTTTACGGTGCCGAGTTGCCAGCCCGATGCCCAACCTTCAAAGAAGGCACACCCATTCACGCATGCACCTACCTGCATGTCTTTAGACGTCAGCTCAACCACGGGGGGGACATGCAGACTCCACACAGAAGGCACTCCAGCTGAGAATCGAATGAGAGAACCTCTTGCTGTGAGGTGGCAGCACTAACTGCTGCACCACCGCGGCCCTAAAACTACATCTTAGTAACACTGTAAGGAATTTCTTGGAATACTTGGGCTATTGCCTACTGTTGAACAAGAGCTGCAGACACTATTCTGTAAATCAGTCGATTATACTAACACAGTCTTTTTATGCATGTTCATTTTAAAGAACTTCTTAGAATTCAGCCATAGTTCCACTTGTGAATATGTATGCAGAAAGGAAACTTAAGGAAATCTTCCCTATCTCAAACAGGGGTGTGAAAATATCTTTGACTGTAGCAAGAAAAACAGCCTTTAACCCTGGATTCATTCTGACTATGAAATTTCCATATAGAGAGAAGGGTTGTTTTGCTTCAGTAGCAGCACTAGGGGGTGTATCCTATGCAATCCTTTTTACCTTAGACAACCTTCTATCATTTTCTTGGACAATTAGATGCACATTATGTTCCAGATTTTAAAATATAAGATACTCCCCTGATCTCAATGAACTTGGAGCTAATTATGATTCTTCTTAAGTTCTTACTTGTAGCAAATGTGGTAATTTTTCATCCGAAGTTGATCTACTGGTGTTTGCCATTAGATATCAGTTGCAGGTTCTTAATGGAAAAAACAGTTTAGCGTAAGATATTTTCGTGCTCTCTGCTATATAATGCTGTTTTCCAGGTTCTATTATTATACTTTTTCAACAACAATGTACACAAAAGAGGCAAACACAAGAAAACTACAGAGTATTCTACCTAAGTAATGCATCCAGTATCCACTTCTTATAGAGGTCTTTAGAATAACTCCATCCTTTGCAAAAAAAAAAAAAAATGAAACAACTAAGTAAACTCCATCCATAACACATTGCATGTAATGAATGGACTGTCATGTTTATGCACCAGTCATAAAAAAAAAATAAACCTGTAACATGCTTCTTCAGAGGTGTGTAACAATTGTTATGCACCCCAAGAGCTGTTATGGTCAATTCTCACACAAGGGGTGTGCCTTTACTCTGAATATCTTGCCTTATATTCTGCCCATGGCACATTAGAGACATCAGTCTGTAAGTAACTTACTTAATCAGAGCAATATTTAAAAACTATCCCTGGATTTTTTGTCCAACTAAATTTACATGGTAACTGCACGACAGCACTTCCTAAGTGATTTACTGGCTTTCAAAGGCAGTAAATCAATGTGTGTGTGTTTTTTTTTTTGTTTGTTTTGTTTTTTTGTTTTTCTTTAACTGGTGGTGCATGGAGTAGATATTAAATTTTATGTATAAAATGTTATCATCGAACACAATGCTCCCTTTGGTATGTACCTGACAATGCATCTGCAGCAACTAAAGCAACCTCAGAGGTTACATACAAAAAAAAAATAAAAGGCATAACAAACTTGCCTTATGCAGAACACCTTAAAGCCATTCCCTGTACTCAATCTCCTATAGATTGCTGAAGGATGATCTATGCCAGGCACACAAGGCATCTGCAAATCCCACACTTATGGATCACCTGCATATTTGTATCTCAAATAGTACCAGAAATACAAGGTCTAAGGACCTGAGTTCTGTCTATGACTTAAACAGAACATGGTGGAAAGACAGATGTGTTCCAAAGACTGTATAAAATTTACACCGGGCCTGGCACCCATGGCCCTTATGGTGAAAGAGGTAGCTTATATGCCTGGCCCTCAATGTCCTATTTGGATACAGGGCAGCATTATTCTTTCAGGAGAACATGGCTAGGCTTAGAAAGATCCCCTGGGTTTGTTTGCTTAGTAAAAAATCTATGGCTCTATGATTCTATAATACTACCTTTATAACTGAAACCTGTACCTTAGTGTGGCTAAAACCAAGCTATTGTGCAGAGACAAGCTTAGAGCAGCTAGTTTGCATATTAAACATCACTACTATCAAATCTTAACACAATCTAACCCAGCTAGTACTAAACCCCAGAGACCACCCAAGCAGACCTTTGTATAACCCAGTCCGTAAACTACAGTAGCCCACCCAAATACAGGTCTGGACAACATGGATATGCTATTTTCAAATGTTTCTGTAGCCAGCTTGGTAGATATGAGCATCCTGAGACAATGTAACAATTGTTTCATGTTCTTAGACAACTATTTAATCCTTAAAGAAACAAACACAGTATGTGAGAGATGACCAAGAATCTCATAGCTCGTACTTAGTCCTACTGGAGACACTCATCATTAAACCAAATACCCTATTTATGGGAGATTTTAACTATCCCTCTGTAGACTGGGAAATGTACACTGCCTCAAATTCACAGGCACTATGATTCCTGAATTTTATTAACACAGATACCCTTGACCAGATAAGTGTATAGGTTCATAGGCTTTTACTAGGATAATGACCAGTAAGGCCCCTATAAGCCAAGTCATGCACTTTAAAACATTTAGGTCCAAAGTATCATATGGGGGGGGGGGCATGTTAGTAGGCAAGCAGCTAAGGATTTGTAGGGAGGAGGTGTTAGCTAGGAAAATACTTTTCTTATTGATGGCCTCTGTCCATAAGCAATGTGGGGGATAGAACGGGGGAAAATCTACTATTTCCCTCCTAACTGTCAATGATTTGTTTGAATAGGGTCAGGGATGAACTCTGTTTTACATTGATGAGGAGCCTGTTCCATAAAGCTAGGATCCTTTGGGATACACATATCTGTCTCTCAAACATGTTCTGTTTATGTCACAATTGAAGTTCAGATCCCTTGTCCTAGTATTTCTGGTGCTGTTTGGTTTGTGCATGTTTCCACAAATCCAGCATGGCTGGATCTAAGGAAGCCCTGTAAGCCTGGTAAAGATCCCCTTTCAGCAGACTGTAGAAAACAATACGATGACAGAGCTTTCAGGCAATCATGCCCTCAATTCTCCTAGTGACAAACCTTTGTAGGCATTCCATCTGTTACAAGTGTCTAGTTAGATACATGCAATAGGGGGCATTGCACTCAATGATAGGTCTGATAAGGGCCATATAGAGTGGTACTATAACTTTCTTGAACATGGACGCCATACTGTTACCTATACATTGGGCAACACAGAATGTTTTTCTTATTATCCTTGCCACGTGTAAGTCAAAGGTCAGTTTGCTGTCTAACATATGTTCCCAGATCTCTTACTATTGGGTCGACTCTTAGGGGCATTTTAATGATGGAGTAATTAAATTGTATTGACAGTTTCCCAAAGGGCATTATAATGCATTTTTGGCTTTGAGTTTTAAGCCATGGCTTTGGCATCAGTCATTTGTCTGTGTTAAACCAACTTGCAAGATGTTTATGTCTTAGGGGAAATCTATAATAGCTCTTGATTAATAGTCATCCATGAACTTTGTGAGCCAGAGGCCTTTAGCACTAGCATTGACCTCAGAGAAGTAGATGCCAAACAGTAGTGGGCCCAGCACGGAGCCTTTTGGTACTCCACTGGTGTCCGATCTCTTGGTGAAGGTCGTCCAACCAATCTTGACTTCTTGGCTCCTGCCTCTGAGTCAGCTGGCAATCCAGTGAGTTATATAAGGGTTTACAACTTGCTCAGAGAGCTGCTCAACAATGCCTTACTGGGGTATTGTATCAAATGCCTTAGCCAGGTCAAGATACTCTATATGCACTGTTTTACCCTCATCCATTACCTTGATGACCCTCTCAAAAAAGTCTACTAGGTTAAGTAGGTATGACCTTCCCTTAACAAAGACAAATTGGGATGGGGCCTGTGTCTGTAGGTTGCCAATGTTCTTGTTTATCATTTCCATGATAATTTGTTCCATGGCGTTGCATATTAGGCTTGTTAGACTGATGGATCTGTAGTTCCCTGGGTCGGTTGATCTTCCACCCTTGTGGAAGAGAATGACTGTTGCAGTCCTCCATTCAATTGGAACATAGTCTGTTTCAATGCTTCAGATGTAGAGTGCCTCAAGTGGTCTTGACAGGTCATGTCTTAGACTGTTTAGGAGACAACTGGGGATGATGTCAGGACATATATAGGTTGTGTTCTTTGCCTTAGCTAGTGCTGCCAGCACCTGGTCTCTGTTGATAGCTGGAGGAAGTATGTTGGAAGAGATTTCTTCTGGTGGAGTTGGGGGAGGGAGTGGGGGTGAAGTTTGAGATAAATTTATCACCCAGTGGATTTACTATGTCACCTCAATCATTGTAGGTGGTACCATTCACCAACAGTTCAGGACACTGCTGTGTGTTACCTCTAATCAGGGGTGGTTCTTGCTATTGAGCTGCACCCTCCAAAGGAAACACGAGTCCAAGAACTTCATGCATGAGCACTCACAGCATTTCCAGGCTGCTGGTGAACCATCTGGAGCATGCGCACAGAATACAGACTGCTGGTGAGAGAGTCCAGATTAGAATGACAGTATTAAACAGCAGAGATCCCAGAAGTCTATGCAGTTGCAACTGCATAGACTGGAAGGGGATTGTACTGCAATGTCTGCAGGTTGGGTAACAGCCTGCTCTCACAGGAAGGGGAAGGATATGCTCTTGTGGACTTTTAACTGCAGGAAGGAAACTAACTTGCAATGGAGCTGGGAGCAGGTAGGGTGTGTGTGTGTGTGTGTGTGTGTGTGTGTGTGTGTGTGTGTGTGTGTGTGTGTGTGTGTGTGTGTGTGTGTGTGTGTGTGTATGTGTCCCAGTTAAATATACCTGGTGGCTAGAGAGAACTCATGAAATATACCTGGTGGCTAGGCTCAAACCTTGTACCTTGGGAGCAGGTAGCAAGAGCTTGAATGACCTAAGCACCACCACTTGTGAAATGTTTGCCTCATATGTTTGTTCTTGTGAAATTTGTGGTTTTCTGGATTTTGAATTCACTACATAATGACAGGCATTTGAATTTCAGACTTCATATTCTTCAGAAAGAACATGGTAACACAAAACCTTTTATTCTAGCAATTTTCTTTTTATAAGATCAATATTTGAAATTTGTCCCTATTTTTGGGGCTGTGTTCCCCCATTATTGGCTTCATCCAGGTTTTTTGTGCTAAGAGGTTGAGAGCTATGGTGAGAACTGAATTTACTGAGTATGTTTGGGAGCTGTATTCCCCCATTATTGGCTTTTTCTAGGTGTTTTGTGCTAAGAGGTTGAGAGCAAAATGATAGCCATTTAAGTTTCAGTCTACTTGTCATTCAAGAAACAGCTGATTTGTCATAGTGGTATGCTACTCTGACTGCAGTGCACAGTGTCCAGAGTGCAAGACTTGACAGTGAAATGCATGGTTGTAAGACAGCATTTTATTCTACCAACTTTACAAGATTATACAAACAATGTTTAAAATGTGTCCCTAGTTTTGGGGCTTTTGTCCCCCTCCCCCCCAAATAAATTTTGGCTTTTTCCAGATTTCTTGTGCTTCAAAATTAAGAGATACAGACAGTTGAGTGTCAAGTGGATTTTACAAGGAGCTGAGAGCTTGAGGAGAAGTTTAATGTTGCTTATGGTGAGTCTGTTTATGTTGCTAATAGCACAATAGCACAACAGGTAATATACTTGCTTTTGATGCAGAAGGCTGTGGGTTCTACTCCCACAGTATATAGATGCATTGCTGATACTGTACTGTGTTGTACTTTTAAAGGGGGTGGATGTTGCAGTCCTGAGAATGTCCACTTTGGCAAGGATACCTTGTGACAATGAACCCGTCATCAGTTTGCCATCCATTCCCTATTGCAATATTACTAGCTTATCATTTTTTAATGTGACATAGGCAATTTATTCCTCAATGGCAACAGGCACTTTATTTGTAGATGAAACAATGAAATATAAAGTTGTTTGCTAGCAGCAACCTCTTTAAAAGTTACAGATCTCTTTAATGTAGAATTATTTAGATGACTTTTACTTCTGCAGAGATTGTGCATATTTACTGATACTGGTGGAATGTAGAAGTTTGAGTAGGCTTTTATGATGGAAATGTTCTGAACTGGGCAGTTTTGTCATTACTGGTGCATGCATTTCGTTTCATTGTTTACTGGAAAAATGTTCAAAACAATAAATTTACAATGCCCTCTAACAGCTGTACTGTATTATACAAGGAATATAATTTAACACAATCAGGAAGGTGTATCAAAGAACACATGTATGTTTTCTGTGCAAGGGGGCCTATGATTTGAAAACAGCCTAAAGTTAATCTTTATCTGCACTGGACATATGTATTTTCTTTGAATGTGGGCTTCAATGCTGTTTCAATGAATGTGACTTTCAAGGGCAGAGAAGTTTTAATGCCAAGTATATTTTCATTGTGAGACTGCACCGCTTAGTTTAGCAGATGTCTATTAGTGTTTGTGCTGTAAAATGTAAAATAAACTTTTAAATGAAATCCAAATCATTGTAGAAGTAAAGCAATATGCACATTACAGTGTTTATGGTAAAAGGAGTGAAATAGCCAAGTAATGGGATATTGGAATAGCTGCAGGGGGGAGGCCCCATTCGACCATGATTTTGTGAGGGGGGGGAGGGTGGCAAACTCAGACAGCCCCGGCTGAACTATACCTCTTAACTGTCAAGATTTTTGTAGAATGAATAGATTTTTGCTACTTATAATTGGTTTATTCCTCATATAATTTGTGGTTTTCTGGCAAATCATTTAGGAATGAAGTCACTAAATAATGACAGACATTGAGTTTCAGACTTCATACTTTTCAGAAAAATGCATGCTAAAGTAAGATATGTTGTTCTGTCAACTGACTAAGTTTATACAAGAGCAATTTTTAGTACTGTGTGTATGTCCCCCCAATATGTTTGGCTTTGTCCAGTTTTGCTGCATTAAGAGGATGAGAGGTACGTGCAAATAAATCACATTATAGAATTAGGTATATCCATACCTCTCAACTGTCCCTGATTTTGGCTCAAAATGTTGTTCTCCCCTAATAATCCCTCTGCAAAATGGTAAATTTGGACAAAAATGTGGAGGGTTTACAATTAATAAATAATTATAATAATCAGAGTTATAGATTACTTTTAATTTTAGAAATGCATGTAGATTTTTTTATTTTGTCAGCTGCTGAAGTTAAAAGTACTAATATTAAAAAAGCGTCCCTTCTTTGACAGGTTCGCAGCTGTATTGTGTGGCTATTTTATATTTTTACATCACATTTTTGGTCCATTTTTCATAAAATTGTGTTTTTCTGGCAAATCAGTGGCAAATCTTTAAAGATTGAAGTTAGAAAATAATGACAGACATTTGAGTTTCAGATTTTATACCCTTCAGAAAATTCATACTAATGCAAGACCTACTATTCTATTATCTTTCTAAGTTTATAAGAGCAATATTTAAAAATTGTCCTTATTTTTGGGCCTTTGTCCCACTTCTGTTTATGGCTTTGTCCTGATTTCTTGCTCTGAGGCTGAGAGGTATGACAAATGTGTATGGCCCATCACCGTCAGCCAAAGACATTTCAAACTGTAACATACTTGTTGCACCCCAGTCCCCCACGTAGTGACTCTGGATGTGTCCAAGCAAAGCAAGGAGCAGTTATGCAATGTAAGTGTGCAGAGTATCCCCCCAGCCAAGGTAGACACAAGTACTACAGTGGCTTTTCATCTGTCCTTGATTTTGCAGAATGTTCTAGTTTTCTGTCATATTTTTATACTGTTGATTTATGATTCTTCTTATTCAGAAAATGCATGTCGTTGCAGTGCCTGTTGCTCTGTGTTTAAGTAGCAATTCTTTAATGACCATCAGGTAAGCTTGTTTGAGACTATAAGATGCAAGTAAGTTTTAATAAGCATACTGTTAAAGCATTACTAACACTGAAAGCCTTTTTGTTGTTGCCATGCAGAGAATATTTACATAACTAGATAGCATATAAGCCTTAGGTATTGAAATGCATATGACAGTATATGTAATAAAGGACAGGATTACAGTATTTTCAGAAGCTCATTACATTTGTTGGAGACTTGCAGTCATCTTTGCAGGCTTTACCTGTAAACTAAACAGAATGCCAACTTATCATGTGTGTCCATAACCTGTGCAATAATCCTTTAAGCAATTTGCTGTTCATTTTTTACTTTGATCATGTTTTCCCTATGAAACAAGTAGATAGTTGTTGTCAGGCAGCAGGTGTTTTTTGGATAAGAAACATTTTTACAAGTGGGAGTATTGCTACTTTCAGCATGTTACTTGGTACTTCTATAAAGCTGAATATAAATTATAATTAGAACTGCAGTGCAAGGAGATGTGGTTTGAGTTGAGTGCTGCTTGTTTTTTTATACTTGATTTTGACTGGCATTCCAGTAATGTATTTAAAAAGTAATTTATGTTTCCATGCCTCGCAACCTTCTTGTTTCCATTTAGATTTTAAGCAAGCTGTCAGGTAGCCAATGCATTGAAATATTTTTTTTCTTCTACAATTCATTTTGTCTTGATTGGACTCTCATAATGACGGTTTGGCAGTGGCACCCAGGGCAGTGTATTTAATTAAAGTCCCAGTTTCTGCAGTTTTTAGCATAGCCCCAACCCCTTTCTGGTTGGCCACACCCCTTCTTATTGGCCCCACCCACTCCGTTGTCTCCTGCAGCCCCCTATGATTTGAAGTCACCAGCTGCCACTGCCTCTAATGTTCTGAACGTTGCTGGTGAAGGCCTTTTGATTCTCCTTAGCCAGTGAAGCTATTCTGACCTCAAAGTTGGCCTTGCCAGACTTAATTAGACCTCTTAGCTTCTTGTTTAGTTGTATAAGAGAGTACTTGTCTTTAAGGGAGTTGCTTTTCCTAATTTTGGCCATGAGTTTTCTTCTTTTATTATATACCCTTTTTAGGTGCATATTCCAGCAGTGGGGTGTGTTTTTATTGTTTGTTTTGTGTTTATTTCTGGTAGGTACTGTAGCCTCTATGCAGCCTGCTTACGTAGCTGTGGTTCTGGAGTTGGGGAGCCTTGAATTATGACAAAAATATCACTTAATAGGATTTAGTTTGCCTTTGGGTCGTTCCTAACTGTTACTGGTTTAGCTTGATTTTCTCGGTTGATGTTTTGGCTTCAAATGAGTTTGTGAGTTTGTGATCCAACCTCACTGTGACATGGTGAGGGAGGGGTACATGGTTTTTCATGTTGCTGTGTACCAGATCTAGTATGTTTGATCCTCCAGTTGGAGTGTGCACTATCTGTTCCAGGGTGTATGTGTTAATAAAGCCCAGTGTTGTGCCTGTGAGTCTGAGGCAGTGTACATTTCCTAGTCTACAGAGTGTAGTTAAAGTCACCCTTTAATAGGGTGTTTAGTTGAATGGTTAGGACATCTAGTAGATTTAGGTAAAAGTCATGAGGCTCTAGGGGCATAGATGTGACCTGCAGCTAGTCATGACATGTTGATGGATCTTACCTATGGTGACTTGCACAAGAATGAGTTTCATGGTATCATCCTGTTCAACCACCCTGGAGGTATGTTTGTTGCTAATGTAGAGCAAAACACCTCAACCTTTGGCCCCAGTCTGTGCTGTTGGCCTAAATGTATGGAAGGCACTGTAGCCTTGCACTTCTTGAGTACTTCCTATGGCTTTAAACCAAGTTTCAGTCATGGCACAGATGTCTACACTCTATAAAGTGAGGAGGGCTTGAATGGTGTGGAGTTTTGTATTTAGGCTCTGAGCAGTGAGCAGCAACATGTTAAGATCACTTGTAAATTTTTCACTATGTTTGTAATTTCGTCTTTTTGGCATATCCTAAAAATGGTTGCAAGGGGGTGGATAATGTTTATCTAATATCCAAAAGTCTAGGAGGACAGGAGCAACCCATCCTTAGCTAAGCAACATGGTCTTTTGACCTTGTTTTCCCATGCTGACAGATAGCAGATCCCCCTGGAGTGACACCAGAAGCTTAGCCAATTATTACAAATCAATAATTTTATGTTCATACTGTTGCATCATCCTAGGTGAAGAAAGAATGCTGCTCAATGCAAGGCTCATACCTATCTGTGGCACATATTCCAAAAGATCCATTATGCTTCTTTTCATATAGTCCAGCGAGGTATGTCTCGGGTCATTTACACCCACATGACCTATGATAGAATCATATTGGTACCTGGGTGCAGTAACTTGAGTCCATGCATGATGTTGCAGATCCTGGCTCCAGATAAGGGAACTAACCATCATCTTCTCCTTGTCCAACCTGGTGAGTGTGTCAGACAACAGACTCCCCAATGGCAAGAGTATTAGGTAAAGTGTATTACTGACTTTTGGGATTTGCACTTGGGGGACCGTTAGGTGTGAGCTTATGTGAGATATTTGGTGTTGCTTTTGATATGTGCTTTAGTGATTGCTGAGGAGCAGTGCTGCCATTTAGTGGCTTTGGAGGTCTTTGAGATTTTGTAAGGTTTATTTTAACTGCTTCAATATGAGATAATCTGTGTACATGGTGAACAGTATGTGTGAAAGATGTGGTGTGGGTATTCCTGGCAACCTTCTTTGTATGCAAGATTTTTGAATTCAAGGAAGTTGTGCGTTTGCATGTCTCACATGCCATGTTATTTTTTTCTTTACTGATTAAAATGTTGTCTGAGAGCATGAGACAATTGCTACATTGCCTTAGGATGCCCAAATGTACCAAGCTGGTGAGACAGACATTTAGAAATTGCATATACGTGTTGTCTGGTCCTGTAATAAAGTTGGCTGTTTAGGATTGCAGATTGGGTTTTAACAGGGGTTTCATTGTTAAAGACAGGATGTTATACAATGCTAGGATATGGTAATGCTTTTCAATACACAACCTAGATGATCTAAGCTTATTTCTGCACAATATTGCACTGCTTAACAGATTTTAGATTTAATCCTAACTTTATAGGTAAAGTTTACTGTCTGCGCATTTGCTGCTATACAGGGCACTGCTAACTGCTGTGGCCTGGTGGAAAGCTCTGCAGAGAGAAAAATGCTTGAAAACTAACTTATATGCTCTCCAGATAATAAATGACTACACTTTGAGCTTCCTGCAGTGCTTCATAACTCAGAGAGAGACCAGGTAAACAACTTCTACCACAAGAGGTCTGATCCTGGTGTGACAATGTGAGGTATTGCCAGTCATGCCAGGAGAAGTAGTGGATGTGTAACATATGCCAGCACAGATAGTTGGAATTTTGTAAACAATTATATGTCATTTGTATATCAAACTGATTTGTACAGATGTTTGTGCTGAAAATTTATTTGTAAAGTTGCTTGTGTTAAAAATGTACCAACAATGGGTCCTGACTATACTGTAACCAAATTAAAAGTGTATATTTTAACAGAAGATACTGGAAGAGTAGAAGTTAATCTCAGTTCCAGCTAACTTTGAAAAATAGATGAAATTAAATTAGGCCATAAAGATTATGTCTTACAGTTCTGGTTGCAGCCAGAGACAACATATCTGGGAAACCAAGTATTAGGAAGTCTTCTTTATTGTCTCTAGCAGGGACCTAATTGCTACTCTAGAAGGGTAGAGATTTGAAATTGTTATATGGCTTCCTGGAGCATAAGCAGATCTAAGCAAAGCTCTATCTGTGTATATGGTAACACATAGTTGCTTAAATCCTCACAGCTTATAGTGTTGGTGATAGTGTGGGCAACTGAGTCAGATAACCAGATCAACCACAGGGGAGGGGGAGCAGGGAAAGGGGTTGGGGCAACAGCAGGAATTACACAAGAAACAACAGCCAGACACGGGGACAATACATACAACAGTGAACTGTGAAAATATGATTGTGACTAATGGGAGAAAAAGTTACCCAAGGTAATTTTAATATATTTAATTATACTGATTTAAAGATTGAGGAAGAATGTTTCACCTTGTTCACTAAAGGGTTTCAATTTGTCCCCACTCAGCCTTTGAGTTTGGTTAGAACTTTAGTGGATGTTAAACTTTTTTTAAGAAACTTGAATAAAAACTGCAAGTGAGCCAGAATAAAACCAAATTTCACTTCACTTTAATCTTCACATCAAACAGTAAGCCCTTTCCTCACCCTGGACTTCCTCAGATTGCATAATGTGCATAAAATTAGCAGAACTATTTATCTCATTTCAAATTAATCATGTGACTTAACAAGCCACATGATTTAGCTTTTTCCTTTTTAAAAAGGCAGTGAACTCTTTTTTTATCATTTAACCCTGGTGGGTGACAAAAGTTAAATTTAACCTGCCACAAATACTCTTTCCAAATTAATCCAGATTCAGCATCAAATTTGACTTCAAAATTAATTACTTCATCCAATACACACAATTTAAAATCCACTTTACAACCATTTTCTTTATAATGTTTTCCCATTGCATTTTTATCATCCTTTATGTGGACAACATACTTGTACTCATACACCCTCTTAATTAACTCCCTTGTAGTAGGAACTACATAATAGGCTTCACACGATTGACAAATAATTAAATATACTATAAACATAGATTTACATGTATATTTTCCTTTTAGATGTACAATAGTAGTTCCTATCTAGATTTCTTTTACACCTGTTAATAAATACTCACACATATTGCAATTCATACATTTTACCATCCCTGTATTTGTACATACTGGTTGCCTATTATTCAAGCTGCTCTGAAATATATTTTATATTCCAGAGCAGCTTGAATAATAGGCAACCAGCATGTACAAATTCAGGGATGGTAAAATGTATGAATTAATTATTTGTCAATCATGTGAAGCCTATTATGTAGGGTGTACTACAAGGGAGTTATATAAGAGGGTGTATGAGCACAAGTATGCTGTCCACATAAAGGATGATAAAAATGCAATGGGCAAACATTATAAAGAAAATGGTTGTAAAATGGATTTTAAATTTTGTGTATTGGATGAAGTAATTAATTTTGAAGTCAAATTTGATGCTGAATCTGAATTAAGTTGGAAAGAGTATTTGTGGCAGGTTAAATTGAGCTCTTGTCACCCACCAAGGTTAAATGATAAAAAAAGAGTTTGCTGCTTTTTTAAAAAGGAAAAAGCTAAATCATGTGGCTTGTTAAGTCACATGATTAATTTGAAATGAGATAAATAATTTTGCTAATTTTAAGCACATTATGCAGTCTGAGGAAGTTCAGGGTGACGAAAGTACTTACTGTTTGAAGTGAAGTAAAATTTGGTTTTATTTTGGCTCACTTGCGATTTTTATTCAAGTTCTGTTGTTTTCCGACTTTTCAGTTATTGTTTTTGAACTTTTAAGAAAGTTGAACTTGAATTTATTTTTTAAAGAAAGAAAGGTGATAAGCAAGTGTTAGGTAGAGCAAGCACCTTTAATCCCCCACTTAATCCAAATTTAAGGATTTTTGAAGAGTTAGTAGAGAAGGATATTAGAAGTTTAAATATGAAAAAGAATATTATGAATAATTTAACAGATATTGAAGGAGAATTAATTAAAACATTACATAGTAACAAAAGCAGGGTAATGAAACCTGACAAGGGGGGTGGGGCGGTTCTGATGTATGCAATTGATTATGAAACAAAGATTTTTGAAATTTTAAATGATGAAGTTAAATACAGCATACCTTCTAAGAATGAAATTAATATTGCATATGCTAAGATTGATTATTATTTGAATGATCATTTATTGCAAGGAGCATTAGATAAAAATCTTTATAATTTTTTGCATGTAGAAAAACACCTATCCCAATAGTATTTGGAATTCCCAAGACACATGAAAATATTGAAAATCCTACATTTAGGCCAATTGTGGTGGGTGCTGGGTCTATTACTGAACCCTTGGCTATATTTGTCGACCATTATTTAAAAAAAAAAACTACTGGGGTCCTTGAAGCACATTACAAAAGACTCTTGGGATTTTTTAAAGAATATTTCTGGTAATAAGTTCAGTAAAACAGTGTATTTGATTATAATAGATGTGGTAGAATTGTTCCTCAGCATCCCTCACAGTACAGGGTTGGAATGTTTTAAAGAGGTACTATTTGAGGCTAAATATTTGAAAGCAGATGTTGTGAATTTGATATTAGAAATTATGGAAATAATACTTAAAAATAATTATGTTTATTTTAATGGTGAATACTACAAACAAGAACAAAGCATTAAAATGGGAGCGGCATGTGCCCCCCTGTACGCTAATCTGGTTTTATACCACTGGGAAAGGAAATTTATTATGGAAACTGAGTGGTATAGAAACATTGTTTATTATACGCATTTGTTGGATGACATTTGCTTGCTTTGGCAGGGGGCACCAGATGAATTTACATCATATTTGAACTATATTAACAGTACAATGGATTTTCTAAGATTTACATACACTTCATCTTTAGAGAAAATTGATTATTTAGATGTAACCTTGTACAAGGATTTTGTTAATAATTGTTTTCAATCTAAGATATTTAGGAAACACACATTTTCAAATTCATACTTACACTACAATAGTGATCATCCACAATTTCAAAAGAAGGGAATTGTGAAGGGCCAGTTAATTAGGGCCACAAGAATGTGTAGTGATTTTTCTGTGTTCTCTAAAGAAATAGAATTTATTAGGAAACTTTTTATACAAAGAAATACCCAGTAAGTCTTGTGGACAATTTAATAGATGAGGTGACCAGGGACAGGGATGTTAAGTATAGTCCACTGTTGGGAAAAGGTGGCTCTATGGAGACAAAACAGATTGTAACACAGGTAGAATATGACACTGCCTTTACTCACACTTATTCCACCACCTCAATGGAAATAGTAAAAAATTATTAAGAAGCACTGGGGAATTTTGAAGGTGAATAAATAAACAAAGAGCTTTATACCTGCTACACTGAAAATTATTAAAAGAAGGGATACAAACTTGAAATAAATTTTTGAAAGAGTGGACACTGGAAATGATAGAATAAAAAAACATGAAATTAGGCACATTTAAATGTGGAGCTTGCAATCAGTGCAGATACATTATAGATAAAGATAAAGTGTATATAATATCTAGGAATTACTTATTGAAATGTATGGGATGTTTTAATTGTAATATTCATGAGATGGTTTACTTAGTGATTTGTGAAACATCTAATCGTTGTTTATGTTGGAAAGACAGAAAGAAACCTTAGAAGGTGGGTGCATGAGCATATGCATGATATTTTAAAAATAAAGGAAACTAGTGCATTGTTTAAGCATTCCAAGGATCCTCAAATTTTAGGTTTAAATTAATGATTATAGAACAGGTAATATCTGATGCCCATGTGGGGAATTGGGAAGCCAGACTAGAATACAGGGAGTTGTTCTGGCAAATTAAGCTGGATGCAGGCAAACCCCCAGGCTTAAATGATTGTATCAGTATTAACAGTGTTCTCAGGCTGAGGTCAGCAAAGTTATAGAATTTGTATTAAATAACATAAAATATAAATATATATTAATATTCTATGTAATAATTTATGTTATTGAAGTCTATAGCTGACATGAATTTTAAAAGGTTTTTACACTAAAACAGCATGTTTAATGTATTGTAAAAAACTTTTTTAATGATTGTATTTGGTGACTATGTTTTTAAAAGTGGTGGGGAATGGCTCATTGATGCTCTTTTTCTACTGGTTATATGTATGTTGCTTGTTATATTTAAACTACTATTCAAGCATTGTTAATTGTTCTGATGAAGCATGACAGTGGTTAGGTGAAAGCGCTTAACTTGTGTTTCTTTTGATACTGAATTTTATATGGTGTTGGGTCGAACTGACCAGTTCTGTATTAAAGTTTCTGCTGCTGCTAGCTGTGGAGTCCTGTTTTTTCTAACCAGATGTAATGTCATTCTGTAAGGTATCCCAGAAATAATAAATAATATTTAAATATTATATTGAGAAGTCTCTCAGTCAAACTGAGCACTCTGTCTCTGGAACCTGACATAGAAGGATCCCTCACCTACTTCATCTTGCCTTGGTCTAGTAGGTAGACCAGGGAATAATATTATTTAGATTAGTCAGAAAACTATAGTGAAACTAGTTAAGTACTGTTTTTCTGTATCTGTCTGAATCTGTTCATCTGTGCTATTTTAATATTTCCTGTGGTTGAAACTCTGCTGTTTACTGTAAATAGATATTTAGTATTGTCAGATTATTTTCTTATTTAATAATAAATATAGTTAAACTTTTCATTGTGGCTGGTATTTTTAGAAAATATTTAAGCTTTGAGAGTATTTGCTTATATTTATTTGGTGATATCTCTGGCCACTCCTGAAAGCCTTGATGTTTGGTCAACATTACCATTTGTATTAATATTAACTTCACTTAATATAATTGGATACCCTTTTAAGAGCCTTATAATAACTGACTGGTGGCAGTGAATCTACCTTACAGTCTGGGCAAAGTTGGTAGAGTAGGTAATCTGTGCCAGCCTTTCCCAGGTGTGTGTGTGTGTGTGTGTGTGTGTGTGTGTGTGTGTGTGTGTGTGTGTGTGTGTGTGTGTGTGTGTGTGTGTGTGTGTGTGTGTGTGTGTGTGTGCAGGGACACAAAGCAATGGTTTCACAGAGAGGGTGCCAGAGGACTTGGCTCAGACACTTGGCTGAGGACTTAACTCAACAGTTGTGCCAGTGGGGAGCCGAACTGGGGACCTGGGGAAAGACAGAGAGAGAAACCCAGACCCCACACTGAGTGTGTTTCTTGTAGGCTCTTAAGGAAAATTGTGTTTGATGCAGAGATGTCTGCATCTGGAAATACTGAGACTATCAATTTGTATTCCAAGTGAAAGTCCCTCTTCAGTGTCAGTGGTGAGGATTCAGGCTCCTTGATTACTGGCCCAGAGTGAGAACATCACACCTGGAATTTCTTAATGTAAAAGCACAGCAAAAGTAGCTCTCAAGTGCAGATTAAACAGCAAATAACTGCCAAAGTCCAAGGCTAATTCACCCTTCTGCAAAGAGATTTGGAAGAACACATACTAGAAAAGTCAACAGAGAAATAACTATTTTTGCCACAAAATTAAATAAATGCTTTAAAAATGCTCAAAGGTAGTAGTTATTACTGTATAAAGCAAGTACAATTGAAGTTAGTCAAGGAACATTTCTTATCTTTGCTTGGATGGCTGTGGATACAGTTGAAACACTGGAAAAGAGCAACTCCCATGGTAGAAGATCTCTGACTGAACTAAACAGGAAACCAAGAGGACTAATTATGTACAATAAGGCCAATTATGAGGTTAAGATAGGCTCAAAGGCTAAAGAAAACCACAATACCTTCTACATTATGTCCTTAGTCTAAAAGGCAGCAAACAGCAGTGTGTCAAACTGGTGGTCAATGGTGCCACCTTCAATTAATAGAGTGACATAGCAAATCCATTGACTGACAAATTCAGCTCAAACTTCACCTCCCACTCCCCCGACCTCCCTCCATGAAATACCTACTTGCATAACTCCTCCACTATTATCAGGGAGCATGTCTTGGCTGCACACACTAAAACCAAGAACCCAGCCTCAATGTGCCCTGACAGTATCTTGGGGTACCTCTTAATCAATATAAAATATAACCTATAAGGACCACTTGAGTCACTTTTCAGCTATAGCTTCAAAAAAGGCTTTGTGCCACAAGAATGGAGGACTTCAATGGTTTTCCCATTTCACAATGGTGGACCATCAACTGACCCCAGAAACTATTGACTCATTATTCTAACTAGTTTAATATGCAAAGTCATGGAACACATTATCATGGAAATAATCAACAAAGACATAGGCAACCCTCAAACACTGGACCTAACCTAGTTTAGCTTTGTCAAGGAAAGGTCATGCCTACCATACCTGGTGGACATCTTTGAGAAGGTCACCAAGGCAGTTGATAAGGGGAAAACTCTGCATAACACCTACCTGGACCTGGCTAAGGCATTTGGTACAGTACCCCACTCAGATACAGTTGACAAACTCACAGAACTGGGAAAAATGCATAACTTGCTGGATTGTCAGATGTCTCAGAGATAGGACCCAGAAAGTCAGAATTGATAAGACCACCTCCAATAAGAGACTGGTTCACCAGTGGGAGTACCTCAGGGCTCCATGCTGTGACTACTCCTATTAGGCATCTACTTCTTGGAGGTAAAGGGTAGTTTCAAGGGCCTTTAGCTGGCTAAGATTGCAGATGACTGCAAATTGGGAGCTACCATATATCCCCCCATGACACAAACATCTTACAAGAGGCTCTAACCAAGACAAATGATTGGTACCAAAGTCATGAATTAAAACTCAATGCCAAGAAATGCACTATAGTGCCTTTTGAGAAAATGGCTCCCCCAGGCTAATTAATCCATTGATAAGACACCCATAAAAGATGACCCAGTAGTCAGGGATCTGGGAACATCTGTAGACAGTAATCTGGCCATTGATCAACATGTGCCCAAGGTAGTAAGAAAATCATTTTGTACCCTAACTTATAAGTAAGGACATGGCATGCAGGTCCAAGGAAGTCATAGTGTCACTTTATCTGACCCTTATCAGACCAACCATTAAGTATAATGCCCTCTTCAGTATATACCCGACCAGAATATGCAGACACTGGAATGCCCTCAAAGCTTCCTTACCAGGAAAATCCAGAGTATAAACACATTTTCCTATACAGATCACCTTAAAGACCTATATCTTTACTCTGTCTCCTACAGGTTACTGAGTAGTGTTTTATGCTTAGAATAAAATACATCTTCAGATCCAGCTGTGATGGACATTTTACAGATCTGTAAACCAAACGCCATCAGAGCCACTAGATCTAAGTATTTAAATTTTGCTTGTGACATAAATAGGACATGTTAGCGAGACAGATATCTGTCTCAGAGGATCCTCATGCCCTTGAACAAGCTCCATATCCATGTAAAGCAGAGTCCATCTTTAACCCTATTTAAGTGTAACCTTGACCAGTGGATAGGAACTCAGAAATCCACCCCAGAGAAAGACAATAATATGCCAAAACTAATATAACCCACCATCAGATAACCTTTAGAAACTTCCTAACTAACATACCCTCTCCTAATAAACACCCATGATATATAGGGACACAATTTGGTTGGATTACATAGGTAGGCTTATAAGGTTCTTGGTGGTCATAAGCCTAATATATACCTATTAACCTATGAACCGATTACACTTCATGCACTACAAAGAATTATGATCAGGTCTCACTGATTCTAACAAATGATACTGTGTTCTTAACATGGATGCCAAGACTGACCTCTCAAGCTTTGCACTTGAAGTGAATTTCTTGGCATCCATGTCTCAAACACATAAGATAATTATGGCTGAAGACTCGATCATAACCTTCTGTATTTTAGCTGCTGAGAGTCTTCCGGATCACTGCAGAAAGAATTTATTATTGATTCTGAGATGATGTGAGGTATTGCCAGCTATGCCAGGAGAAGTAGGGCAGTAGAGGTGTAACATATGCCAGCATAGCTAGCTGGAGTTTTGTAATGAATTATATGTTATTTGTATATCAAACTGATTTGTAAAGATGCGTGTGTTGAAAAAATATATTTGTAAAGCTGCTTGTGTTAAAAAATGTACCAACAGTGGGTCCTGCTGGACAGAAAAAAAGAAATACACCTTTATGTCAGATTGTATTATAACTGTTGAAATTAATATTGTAACATAGGATACTGGAAGAGAAGAGGTTAATCTCAGTTCAGTTAAGTTTGGAAAACATCCTGAAATTAAATTACTTAATTTAGGCTATACAGATTGTATCTCACAGGTCTCAATGCAGACAGAGACAAAAAGTCTGTACCTGGAAGACTTCTATATTGTCCTTAGCAGTGAACTAATTGTTACACTGGAAGGATGGAAGTGTTGAAATGGTTTTATGGCTTCCAGATGCTATAACACATCTTAGCAAAGCTCTATCTGTGTGTAGGGTAACACATATGTACAAGATTCTGGTTCAGTTTCTAGTAAAGAAAGGTAGTATGGGAACCAGAAGTCAGATGACAAGATATATGTGCTGTCGTTCTGCATGATGTGTTAATACTAGATGAAACTGAAGTCTCAGTGCAGTCTGTTTTTGAAACCTGACCAAGAAGGAAGACCACTCACCCACTTCATCTTGCCTTGCTCTCTTAAGTGAACTCGGAAATAGTAATGCTTTAGATCAGTGAGGAAAATATAGTGGGATTAGTTAAGTACTGTTTTTCTGTATCTGTGTGAATCTATTCATCTGAGTTGTTTTAATATGTCATGTGATTGAAACTCTGGTGTTTATTGTATATAGATATTTAGTATTTTCATGTTCTTTTATTATTTATTATTAAATATATTTAAACTTTACACTGTGGTTGGTCCTTTCAAGAATATTTTAACCTTTGAAAGTACTTATATTTATTTGGTGACACTGTGGCCTTGGTGTTTGGGCAACATTACCATCTGTATTAGTATTAATTTCACTCAGTATAATTGGGTACCCTTATAAGAGCTTAGAGTAGCAGGCTTTGGAGTGTCTGGTGGCAGTAGCTACCTTATAGTCTGGACAAAGGGTAGCAGAGGGAGTAAATCTGTGCTGGCTTTTCCCAAGTGTATGTGCGGGTGTGTGCATGTGTGTGCAAATCAAATCTCAATGAGTGTGTGTGTCAGCTACTTGGAACAGGGAAACAGAAAGAGTATTAGAGGACATCGCTTGAACACTCAGCTGAGGATTCGGCTCTACAGCTGTGCCAGTGGGGACTCTTACTGGGGTTCTGGAGAGAGAGAGAGGGAAACACAGCCCCAGGACTGATTGTGTTCCCTGTGTACTCTAAACGGAAATTGTGCTTGATGCACAGATCAGCATCTGAAAATACTGTGTTTACCTATCTTTGTTCCAAGTGAGTGTCCCTCACCAGTGTCAGTGGTGAGGATTCAGGCACCTTGATTACTGGCCCAGAGAAAAGACATCATAGATGCCATGCAGTATGCCCTTATACTGAGCAATACCAATGCAAAGGCATCAGAAACATACAAAGAAACCCCCAGCTATGTAAAGGTTCTTTATCAAGTAGTGAGATACTGGTGAAAATTTCAGCAAGAGAGTAAAGCAGAAAACAAAGTTTCTCTTTAGTAACATCTAAGGATTTAAGTCACAGTCCTAGCTAAGGATTTAAGTCACTATCCCAGCTAGCAGCTAGCTCTACCTCTATCACTGCCTTTCTGATTTTAAACATTATGATATGATACTTCCTTGTTATATTCTAATTACATTTGTGATTCTGTGTATTAATATAGCAATAACCCACGCCTGGGTGTGGGTAATGCTAAATTTACCCACGGTTGGCGTGGCACCCGAGGGACCAAACAAAGCCAACCGTGGGTAAATTTAGCATTACCCACACCCAGAAGTGGGTTATTGCTATTATACCATGACATTATTTAAGAAAAGAAACTATTCCTTTTCTTAAATAATGGCATAGTATAATGCCTGTTTACTGCCCTTCCGCAGATGTCTGGCATCCGCGGCAGTTCTGATGTACTGCGCGCCTGCGCGGTACATCAGAGCTGTGGGCAAAAGCAATGGAGAAAGCAAGATCTCCGTTGCTTTTTTTTTAATGTCTTGCTATGTTAAATGAGTTTAACATAGCGAGACAGTTTTAAAATAAGCAACGGACATCTCCGTTGCTTATTTTAAAACTGTCTCGCTATGTTAAACTCATTTAACATAGCGAGACACTAAAAAAAAGCAACGGAGATCTTGCTTTCTCCGTTGCTTTTTTTTAAAACACTGTCTCGCTATGTTAAATGGGTTTAACATAGCGAGACAGTGTTTTAAAAAATCGAGTTATACTAATGGAAAAAAGTCCAGGCGACCGGACCTTTTTCCATTAGTATAACTCGATTTACAACGGGCACGCTGGCCAATCAGCGTGCACGTTTTGGGGGGATCATGGTATAATATCTTCTTTATACTCTACCATTTTTGCATCCACTTTTTTCATGTATACATTTATACATATGGACAGCAGCACAACCAGAGACACCAATATACACTTTAGATCTCTAACCACAAAATCTCCAGTAGTTTTCCAGCACAATAAAGGCCACCTCTAATGCAGTAAAAACTATTTATTTTTCAATAGGCAACAAACTCAAATGAAAAAACAAATGGGCTAAGAGCTTTCAGTTCCTAGCACAGAAACATCATCAGAGTCAACAACAAAGTTTGCGCCATTAATTTAAATAGACCCAACACCTTCAATCAATTACACAATTAAACAATCCCCCAATGCATTTTATACAACTAAATTCATAAATATCATACTTAAAAAATATATATAAACATATACTTAATGTATTATAAAAATATACATATATAAGAATCTCTATTGATGTTTTTTATGCATGAATATATTTCCATATATATATATATATATATATATATATATATATATATATATATATATATATATATATATATATATATATTATAACAAGTATTAAAACACATTTTGTGTAAAACTTAAAAACATTTAATTTTATACGTCAATAATTATTAAATAAATAAATAATTAAATAAATAATTACTATCTTAAGCTTTTATTAAACTTCAATACTTATTTGCTCTTATTTTTAATGCTGGCATAACTGAAATATGATCATTGAGCCCTGGTGGGTTGCATGCATCCAACTGCAGTTGCCAAATGAGTTCCCTAAACTCTAATTGTACTTCCCAATCTCCACCCCTTTCATTTCTACCCACCTGCTCAATGACCCAAAATTTAAAATCTGCCTGCGGGCACACTAGTATGTGTCTAAAAAGTGCGTTAGTTTCCCTTTTCATACTGATGTCGTATATGTGCTCATATATTCTTTGCTTCAAACTCCGATCCGTCTTACTCACATAGTATGCACCACATGTGCATTTAGCTAACTATACTATACCCATGGTCTGACAATTGTAGTAACCCCTAGGGTAAAATGTCATATATTCTATATTCAAAACCTCCTGATTATACACAAATGGGCATTGCGGGCATCTACCACATTTATACGTGCCCACCTTCTTCCTGTTACTTCCCATAGTCTGCTCCCTTTCAAATAGTTCTTTCAAACATTTGTTTTCCTTATATCCAAATTTTAGTTTATTAGAAAATATCTTAATACTCCCTACAGGTTATGGCATACTAAGAGTAGACCGGCTAAACAAGAAAGGAGGCGGTGTGGCTATAATATTTAAACAGCATCTAAACATCCAGATCTTAAAATCATCAGCTCCACAAATAGGCAATGAAGAAATAATATATACCAACCTCAAAATAAACCAAAACAAAACCATCAACATAATTGGATGCTACTTCCCACCTGGCCAAAACATCCCTCTGCTAGAAAACCACCTCAGCTGGTCTGCTCACCATCTCCCACAAGAAACTACCATTTTAGGTGATTTCAATATTGACTGGCAATCCTGTTCTGGCAACCATCCAACCCATCATGTAAACCTTCATGGCTTCACCCAACTAGTCCAGTCGCCAACCAGGATAAATAAAAACTCCAGCAAGCACACTACCCTGGATTGGATACTAGTCAGTAAGAGCCCCCCAGTCATATATAACAGGCTGCTTATCAGATAGCCTCAGTGATCACTCCCCAACATTCCTACTGAAAAAATACTTATACCAAGCTAAACCTGTCGTCTACCATCAGATACGTAAAAAAATAAACTTTAACCAACTCACATTCATCTCATCCCTCAAAGAATGTAACTGGCATCCTCTAAAGTACCCCAGTCTTGATGGCTCAGCTGAATTTTTTAATACTAACTTCCTGAGCATCCTTAATTACCATGCCCCAATAAGACTTTCCAGAATCAAAGCACAACCCTCCCCATGGCTACAGAAAACCACTAAGTCAGAAATGAAAAACAGTGATAAAGTCTGGGAGCACTGGTGCAAAACCAAGACCCCTCAACTAGACAGAAATTCCTAGAACTACGCAATAGAGTCAAAAAGCTAATAAAACAGGACAAATTCCAATACTACCAGTCTGCCCTAAACTCCTCTGAACACAGCCCCAAACAATTCTGGTCCTCCATAAACTCCATCCTCCACCCAGGTAAAGTCAGTACCCCTCCTCCTAACATCCCTCACTCCTCAGAAAATATTGCTACCTCATTCAACACACACTTCACACAAACCATACTATCACTAGCTAAACAACACAACCCCCCTCCCCTCCAACCCACACCTTCAACTAGTAATCTCCCCACTGCCTTCTCTTTTTCTCCTGTACCTACCTCCAACATAAAAAAAACTCTTAACTAAACTTAAACCCATCAAATTAGCAGCAGACAACCTCCTAAGTGAATACCTACAAATTGCAGCTGATGCTCTGGCCTACCCAGTATCCATCTTGATTAACCATCTCTGTCAGAAAGTTACATTCCCACACTGTGGAAAGTATCACATATAATTCCCCTCCAAAAAGGCAGACCCTCCACAGAACTAACCAATTACCACCCCATAGCTATTCTCTCTCCACTCTCCAAAATACTAGAGAGATGCATACACTCTCAGGTCTGAGACTACCTCCTTACTAACAACCTCCTTTCCAATACTCAGCATGGTTTCCGACCAAACCATAGCACCACCACTGCCTTACTCTCCTTTACTAACACTATCCTTCAGCATGAAAACAATGGCTATCTCTCCTCTGCTACTTTCCTAGACCTATCTAAAGCATTTGACATGGTCCCACACAAACAACTTATCTCTGTCCTCAATAACCTATCCTTCTCACAATCAGTCACCAACTGGTTTCAGAGTTACCTGTCTGACCGGCAGAATGACATATCTCCCCAACTACCTGTCTCCATAGGGGTTCCCCAAAGATCCATCCTTGGACCCCTACTCTTCTCTGTTTTCACCAATAATCTAACCTCTGCCACCACACATGGCACACTCATACAATATGCAGATGACTCGACCATCATCTGCTCAGCCCAGTCCCTACCCAAACTGCAAAAAGTCACACAGGAACCCTTTTCCTCTGTTGAAACTTGGTTAGCCAATGCCCAATTAATACTCAACCCAAACAAAACTAAACTACTCATCTTCCAATACACCAAACATACTCAAAACAACTCTCACTTTAACATCACAGCAAAAGACAACACCACTATATACCCAACTGAACACACCAAATTGCTAGGAGTGGAAATAGACAATAAACTAAAATTTGACATTCACATATCCATGACCATAAAAAAAAGTCCACCAAAAACTAGGTGCGTTATACAGAAATAAGCATTTTCTCACCAAATCAGCAAAGATTTCAATAGCAAATTCCCACCTTATCTCCACCCTACTTTATGCCTCTCCAATATATACCAACCTAAGGCAATGCGATCTAAACAAGCTAGAGACCTGCCACAACAAAATCACCAAATTCGCCATAGAGGCATCCTACTGTAGTCGCCACTGTCTCTCACTTGCTGAACTGGGCTGGCTTGAACTCCCTCACCTCCTCCAATGGTATCAACTCTCACTTGCCCACAAACTAGTAAATCATCCACTAAATGTCCCATCCCTCCAGAATCTACTCCAACCCTATCGCACCACCAGACCACTAAGATCCAGCAACAAAAATCACTTGCAGATCACTAAAGCCAGTAACTCTGCTGAAGAAACACTATTCTCTTGCACCATAGCCAAATTATGGAACTCCCTCCCACCCACAATTACCTCCGTACCATCATGCACCCACTTCAAAACTTTACTAAAAGTGCACCTAAAAACATGCTGGCTATGCCCTTGCAACTCCCACTCTAATATCACCCACCCCATCCAACCACTACCTTTCTTTCCACTCCACTAACTACCTTGATTATAGCAAGCTCAGATGGTCATAAGCCCAGTACTTATTATACAGCAGGAACTTCTTATTTTAACATTTGTTAAAGTCTGTTATGTACTTCACAGATAAAGATTCTAATTGTCTATTGAGGTACTATGTTCTTCATCTGTAAATATGTTGTAAGTAATTGCTATGTAAATTGTTAATCGCTATGTAATCCATTGTAACTACTGTCTATTTTAACTGTGGAGCTTTTCTCCCCGGGCCTCCGCTGAAAATGGACCTACGTCCAGTCGGACACTCCCGGTCAACAAATATAAATAAAATAAATAAAAATAAATAAATAAATAATACTATTGGGCATAGATGAAAACCATTTATTTATAGTATATTTGGGATCCCTAAGACACACAAGAATTCCTTGGACCCACCTATGAGACCTATCGTCTCATCAGGTGGGTCCAAGATAGAGCCTTTGGCTATATATGTTGACAAAAAGTTAAAACCAAACCAAAAATTATATCCACATATTCTAGTGGATTCTTGGGATTTCCTTACAAAAATGAGGAAATTAATGTATGACAAGGAATATAATTTTATAACAGTGGATGTTAATGATTTGTTTTCAGTTATTCCACACGAGTTGGGATTAAGGTGGTTGGAAGATATGATGTTGGAATTTGTTTTTTTAAAAGGTGGTGATTTCAATTTAGTACTTGAGAGTGTGGAATTAGTTATGAAAAACAATTTTATATACTTCCAAGGAGAAATATACCACCAGATTGATGGTATACCTATAGGTGCAGCTTGTGCCCCTATAGTGGCAAATATAGTCATTTTGTACTGGGAGAAACGTTATGTGTTTGATTCCAGATATAAACAGTATTGTTTGTGTCTTTCGGCTTTTCCCGGTTAGGGGTCGCCACAGCGGAACTCCGGTCTGCTAATGATTGGCAGTTGATTTTTACATACCAGCTTGCCAGGCCTGACGTACAACCTTCAACGAAGGTACGCCCATTCACGCATGTATCCACGCAGAAGACGCTCTAGCTGAGAATCGAACCGGACAGCGTCTTACTGTGAGGCGACAATGCTACCGCAGCACCACCACCTATTTCGGATTCCTGGATGACATATGCCTGGTTTGGAAGGGACCAAGGCATGAAATCGACAGTTTTATAGAGTATATTGGTCAAACTGCTGAATTTTTAAAATTTAAACATGAAATATGGGAGGAGTATGTGAACTTTTTAGATGCAACTATAATAAAAGGAGTTGACAACAGAAAATTTAAGTCTAAACTATATAGAAAGGAGTGTTTTTCAAATTCCTATCTCCACTATAGTAGTAGCCATCCTATTAATCAGAAGTGGAATATTATTAAAGGTCAGATGATTAGGGTGATAAGAATGACATCGGCAGAGGAGGATATGAAGACAGAGCTGGAATTTATACAGGGTTTGTTTGTTGAGAGGGGCTATCCTGAAGAGACTATAGTTAAAATTAAGCAGGAAGTGTTGGTGGAGTGGAATAAGAAATATGTACCATTACTGAAATGTGGGCAAGTGGATGGTGTTGAAGTGTTAGAAAATGAGTTAGAGAAGGAGAATAGTGATGTATATATATGGTATTGACATTTAATGAGGACACTAAAGTTAGTAAGAACATTACACATAGAAATTGGACTTTATTTTCTTCTATGCCCAATAGTATTAAGATATTTTCTAATAAACTAAAATTTGGATATAAGAAAAACAAATGTTTGAAAGAACTATTTGAAAGGGAGTAGACTATGGGAAGTAACAAGAAGAAGGTGGGCACGTATAAATGTGGTAGATGCCCGCAATGCCCATTTGTGTATAATCAGGAGGTTTTGAATATAGAATATATGACATTTTACCCTAGGGGTTACTACAATTGTCAGACCATGGGCATAGTATATTTAGCTAAATGCACATGTGGTACATACTATGTGGGTAAGACGGAGTGGAGTTTGAAGCAAAGAATATACGAGCACATATACGACATCAATAGGAAAAGGGAAACTAAAGCACTTTTTAGACACACACTAGTATGCCCGCAGGCAGATTTTAAATTTTGGGTCATTGAGCAGGTGGGTAGAAATGAAAGGGGTGGAGACTGGGAAGTACAATTAGAGTTTAGGGAACTCATTTGGCAACTGCAGTTGGATGCATGCAACCCAACAGGGCTCAATGATCATATTTCAATTATGCCAGCATTAAAAATAAGAGCAAATAAGTACTGAAGTTTAATAAAAGCTTAAGATAGTAATTATTTATTTACTTATCTATTTATTTAATAATTATTGATGTATAAAATTAAATGTTTTTAAGTTTTACACAAAATGTGTTTTAATACGTGTTATAACATAAATATGGAAATATATTCATGCATAAATAACATCCATAGAGATTTTTATATACGTATATTTTTATAATACATTAAGTATATGCTTTTAACATATTTTTAATATATATATATATATATATATATATATATATATATATATATATATATGTGTGTGTTATAAGTATGATATTTATGAATTTAGGTGTATAAAATGTATTGGGGGATTGTTTAATTGTGTAATTGATTGAAGGTGTTGGGTCTATTTAAATTAATGGCGCGAACTTTGTTGTTGACTCTGATGATGTTTCCGTGCTAAGAACTGAAAGCGCTTAGTCCATTTGCTTTTTGTTTGAGTTTGTTGTCTATTGAAAAATAAATAGTTTTTACTACATTAGAGGTGGCCTTTATTGTGCTGGAAAACTACTGGAGATTTTGTGGTTATTGTTGTTTAAAGACTTCAGTCGTTCCACTTGGATTACTAGTACACTTTAGATCTCTCCAATTCTGTCTTACATGCACATACACACACACACACACACACACACACACATGCACACTTTCGCTCTCTCTCTCTATTCCCATTTGTTTTCCTTTGCTAGCTCTTTCTTCTTACTGATCTACAAATCTACTGAACCTCTTCAATAATTTCATTATTTTTAATACTAAATATTTCTTTTTCTCTTCACATTTCCATAACCACTCATGCAAAATGTGGATGTTCATTTCCACTTGTTATAATATGTTAAAACATACACGCAATGTTTGTCAATTCCTCAAAATTCTTATGCATAAAAGTCTTTTATTAAAATACCATAAAACGGTAAGCGCTTTCTCTAACAAGCTTCTTCAGACCATATAACATAAAATAAGATAGTAATCCATTTATAAAAATTCAAAAAACACATTAACCAATCACATGGACACACCACTTAAATCATCCATCTCCTTAAAGAAGAAACAGTATGTCAACCACATCTAAGTAAAACGTTCATATTGCATTTCTAAAGATATATATAAATATGCATATACATACAAGCATGCAATTATACATATAAAAAATGAATATATATAAAAAATATGTATGTAATAAGAAACATGAAAGATAAATCGAAAACAAAAACCACAAGTAAAGACAATAAATCATTTCTGAATCCTCCGTTTTCTAAGTAGGGGTTATATGGAAGCCCTTTCATTCAACCCCCTCCCCCTATCTGCTCTAATCCACTTAGTTTCCCTGTACTCGGTGTGATTCCTAATATCACCTTCCCTAATACTCGGGGCAATAACCTCAAGGCCCCTAAAATTAAAACCATGGGTATTCCCAAACTGCATAATATGTTTAGATAATGCATTATGCTCGGATCTCTTTTTAATGTAATAAACATGTTCTCTCATCCTGTCACGAAAGATTCTATTGGTCTTACCAACGTTAAAGGAGTGGCAGGCATAGCACTCAGCTAGATATATCACATTAGATGTCATACATGTTGCATCAGTATGAAAAACAAATTCCTTCTGAAGATCTGGATGGTAAAAAATACTTGAAGTGTTAATTAGGGATCAAAAATTACATCTCCCACAAGGAAGAGTACATCCCATTTCTTTTTTAAAATCATTAGTACCTCTCTCATAACAAAGACGTCTTTTCAAGTTCTTCCTATTCTTATACAGGAAACACGGTTTCTCACCTACTAGCTCATTAATACCTGTATCAACTTGTAAGATGGACCAATTCCTATTAAAAATTTCAATCAAATCCTTGTTGTCAACAGTATAAAAGAGAGGAACCCTGAGGAACTTGCTATTGGTGACACCACTGTGAGCACTTATTACCTTAGCTGGGCCAAAATACGGAGCTGCAACACCCTCTTATAGTACATTAAGTTCAGACAGGTTTTCAGTAATCTCACTTTGTTTATAACCTCTCCTTAACAGTCTTGATTCCAAGCTGTCAATTTCATCCTGGAAGCAAACATTTAAGGGATTCAGCCTAGATGCCCTCATCCCCTGACCTTTTATCAAATTCCGGAAGATATACCCAGGGTGCATGCTGAACCTAGAGAATTCCTATGGCAAACCTTACGAAAAACACCAGTATTAATAAGACAGTTGTTTAATTTCTCCACATATAAATCTAAATACTCAATTCGTGTGTAAGACCAACCAATAGTGAATTTCAGACAATCAGTCAATGCATTCATCATCTGGTGGAATACAACAAGTTCATCTGGACTTCCTTTCCATAATAGGAAAAGGTCATCGACAAAACGTCGATAAAATATAAAATGTGCATTGAACTCCTCTTTATCAAAAAGTACAGTATTTTCTCAATGTGCCAAAAACATATTAGCATAACTGTTGGCACATGAGGTACCCATGGCGACACCATGTCTTTGAATATACATTTCACCATTAAAGGTGAAAAGATTATTCTCCAAAATCACTTCCAAAAAATGGCAAACAAGATCTATCTGAACCAAGGTGAAATCACTGTGAACCATAAGGTATTCCTGTACATATTGTATTCCTAAATCATTAGGAATCACCGTAAAGAGGGACTGTACATCCAATGTGACAAATGCCACTCTTTCCAAATCGCAAACTTCCCTGGTACATTCATAAAGGTCTATAAGGAACTGTTTAGACTCTCTAGGGACTACTCTGTTCCGACTAATAACTGGTCCAAGATGTTTCTCAACATACACAGATAAAGGCTCTGTGATCCATCCTCCACCCGCTACTATGGGTCTCATTGGTGGATCAAGTGAGTCCTTATGCACCTTTGGCAGTCCCTGTATTAATGGTATCAGGGGATTTGTCACAGTAAGGTAGCCATAGGTATACTTAGTAATAAGGCCTCCTTTAAAAACATCATTCAAGGTATTAGAAATGGAATTGATGATCTCATGCACGTCTCTGACAGTAATCTTACTATAATACTTCTCATCTTCCAACAAAGCCTTCATAGACCATAAATAATGTATTTTATCCATGACCACGATAAGGCCACCCTTGTTGGCTGGTCTTATCATAATCAGGTCATTGTCTTGGAGTCGCCTCAATGCAGTTCTTTCATTATAACTCAAATTATATCTAGGCATCTTATAAAAATCAGTACCCTTATTATCATAATACTTATAGATAGCTTCCTCAGTAAGCTTCATGTAAGCATCAACTAAAGGATAATTCACTGGGACAAAATCACTCAACTTCTTGAAAGAATGAACACATGGTTCAAGATTAACAGGGCCATCCTGCCTTATGGATTCCCTGTACTGCAATCGTAACATAACATTCCTACAGAAGACCTTGAGGTCTAAGATGGTATCAGACATCCTGCTATTACAGGTGGGAATGAAATTCAATCCCCTGCAAAGGACCTGATTTTCCTCTCAAGACAACGCATGAGAGGAAATATTCAGGACTAATGACTCATTACATTCCCCCACACTTTCTTTACAGTCTGATTTGGGTTGTATTCCCCTGAGTACTTGTGCTTTTGGCGCCCTCAACTCATGGATCTCGTCCGTCTCCCTCCTTTGTCTGTCCTGACTGGTAAAGGAAAAGGGAGGCCTTCTATGATATTATTGGAAACAACACTGGGGGGATTATTACTAGCATTGTTAATATGCACTTTTGGTCAAACAACTTTCTTCCCACCATTAGGGTTATTAAATGTTTTCTTAATAACTACATTACTGTATAAATTCCCTTCAAGCTGTTGGGATACACCAGATGTCTCACTAACAGATACTCCTTCCATATCCCTAAGTAGGGGTATAGTCCCTGAGCCACTGGTGCTAACTGCACCAAGGCTTGACATATTCACCACATTCCCATCACAATTCACAATATTGTCATTACAATTCACATTCATATCACTGTTAACAGAATTTACACTAGTGACAGGATTCACAATAACACTATTATTCTTATCATTCCTAGTCACTGTAGTTCCAGAAGGAACAACTCTAACTGCAGCCGAACTGTTACCAGCTCTGGCACCAACATTCTGTCCAATTCTAGGCCACATAAAGACGTTACCTAATTTAAAATCATTAATGTCCCTTAGAATTTTTATCTTCTTCTGTTGCATTAATTTACGTTCAAATGCAGCCACCCCATCAAGCAAACTTTCGAGCAGAGGACTAACAGTCTTATAGGTTCATAGGTTCATAGGTTCATAGGTTCATACTAGGCTATCTGCCCAAGGGCATTTATAAGCCTAGCCCATAGTTATGTGGCTTTCGCCACCCCTTTAGTTTGAATAAAAACTATGCCTATCATTTTTCTGTGCCTCTGTCAAGCAGTGACACTGAAGTAATCCCTGGGGTATATCTGCGATCTCCCATCCATTGGTCAAGATTCCTCTTGAACAAGGCCAGTGAGGTGCTCTGCCTCACATGTACCGGGATTTTGTTCCACAGCATAGGGAGTCTCTGGGTGATGAATCTGTCCCTCCAGCATGTTCTATTTATAACCGTGTCAAGGTTTAAGTCTCCCGCCCTTGTGGTTCTGAGGGATCTAGATTTTTGAGGTGAAGCATATTCATCAAATCTGGGTTTGACATGGCCTTATATGTCAGGCACAGGTCACCTCTGAGCAAGCGGTATGAGACTGAATAAAGTTGGAGTTCTTTCAGTCGGGCAGCATAAGACATATTTTTGAGACCCTTTATCCTTTTGGTGAGGAACTTTTGGGGCCTTTCAAGCTGCATCAGGTGTCTGGTCAGATACATTCCGAACGGGCATTGTACTCAATCATAGGTCTAATGAGTGATGAGTACAGGGGGACGATGACCTCCCTTGATCTAGATGTGAATCCCTTCATGATCAGGTGGGCGATATAGAAGGTTTTCCTAACTACTTTAGCAACATGAGTGTCAAACGAAAGACTACTGTCAACTTGGGTCCCCAGATCCCTGATGACTTTTCTGTGCTCAGTGGATAGCCACCTATATGGTAGCTAGGGGTAACCTTGTTTTTCCCGAAGGGTATGACTATGCATTTATTGGCGTTTAACTTCAGGCCATGGCTCTGGCACCAGTTATCTGTTTCTGTGAGGCCCTTCTGGAGGATATCTGTGTCAGATGTGTTTCGACTATGGCCAGTTTGCAGTCATCTGCAAACTTTGTCAGCCATAACCCTCCTGTGTTTGCTTGTACTTCAGAAAAGTAGATGCCGAACAAGAGTGGACCCAGAACTGAGCCCTGTGGGACACCACTTGTGACAGGCTTTGAGTCTGACATGGCTCCAGCAACTCTGACCCTGTGGGTTCTGTCGCTTAGCCAGTTTGCAACCCATCTTGTGATGTATGGGTTTACATTCAAGCTGATGAGTTTTTCGATGATACCTGAGTGGGGTATTGTGTCGAAGGCCTTTGCCAGGTCGAGGTAGGCTGTATGGACTGCCTTTCCCTCATCAATGGCCTTGGTGACTGTCTCGAAAAAGTCAACCAAGTTTAAGAGGCAGGATCTGCCTTTGACAAAGCCAAACTGGGTTGGATCCAAAGTCTGCAAGTTCCCTATGTCTTTATTTATGAGTTCCTATGTTCTTTACAGCAAAGTTATTAAAAATAAATTCCTGTCTCTCTTTAATGACTTCTCTCAATCTATTCTCCTCAGGTCCAAAGAAGTCAATAAGTAACTGCATGTACTTGGCGCTTACCTCCAAGTTTAACTGCTGCCAGCGAGAGAGCAGCTCCAGGTATTGCGAGCCTTGTGTAGGCATATTAAATACCCGTAATCCACGCGGTACAATCTTCTTCTCTAAGCAAAATTCAAAATGATGTCACTGCACCTGCAGCCTTTTTAATTTCAAGAAATCTCTTTCCAGCTCTTACATAATCTGTTGCAACCGCTCAGACTCGCCGGTCGCACCACCAATATCATCATCCGTTGGAATAAACTCAAACTGCCAAAGTACACTCCTGTGTACTCTTCCTTGTGGGAGATGTAATTTTTGCTCCCTAATTAACACTTCAAGTATTTTTTACCATCCAGATCTACAGAAGGAATTTGTTTTTCATACTGATGCAACATGTATGACATCTAATGACTATCTAGCTGAGTGCTATGTCTGCCACTCCTTTTACGTTGGTAAGATCAATAGAGTCTTTCGTGACAGGATGAGAGAACATGTTTATAACATTAAAAAGAGATCAAAGCATAATGCATTATCTAAACATATTATGCAGTTTGGGGATACCCATGGTTTTAATTTTAGGGGCCTTGAGGTTATTGCCCCAAGTATTAGGCAAGGTGATATTAGGAATCACACCTAGTACAGGGAAACTAAGTGGATTATCACCCTTAGAGCAGATAGGGAGAGGGGGTTGAATGAAAGGGCTTCTATAAAACCCCTACTTAGAAAACGGAGGATTCAGAAATTATTTATTGTCTTTACTTGTGGTTTTTGTTTTCGATTTATCTTTCATGTTTCTTATTACATAAATATTTTTTATATATATTCATTTTTTATATGTATAATTGTATGCTTGTATGTATATGCATATTTATATATTTTTTAGAAATGCAATATGAACGTTTTACTTAGATGTGGTTGACATACTGTTACTTCTTTAAGGAGATGGATGATTTAAGTGGTGTGTCCATGTGATTGGTTAATGTGTTTTTTGAATTTTTATATATGGATTACCATCTTATTTTATGCTATATGGTCTGAAGAAGCTTGTTAGCGAAAGCGCTTACCATTTTATTGTCTTTTAATAAAAGACTTTTATGCATAAGAATTTTGAGGAGTTGCCTGGCTGCTTCGTTGTGAACACCTGCACAGCATTTATTTTTATCTACTTTTTCAGCAACAAAGCACTTATCCTGCGGATTGTTTGTTGCTTTATTTTATACACACAATGTTTCTTTTATCAACATCACAAAAAAGAAAATTGCAGTAGTGACAGTATTCATACAGATGAGTGAGATTATATTTGGAGACTGTCACTTTGGAATATTTTGGTTTCTCATTTCACTAAACAAAAAGTTAGATGGTGTCAACTAAAGGTACTACATTCATCCAAAAACAAAATCATATCTTAGCTAAAGACTACTAAAATTTCCTTTTCAAACAAATGAGCATTAATGCCTTAAAACAGTCATCTTATTTGAGCAAATTAGTAATTCTATATGCTCTGTATAGTGGTTTTGCTAAGGCAAGGTAGGCATAAAAAAATCTCACCTGAGTTTCTTAGATAAGTGGATTCATTATGTATAAATGCAGATATTTCCCCATTCACTTCTGAGTATTCTGTTTTTCCCCACTTCTTTTTGCTAGTTTATATCGAAACATCAGTCATGCTAGTTATAATAAAAACTGCCAGGTGTTTTTCACTAAGGGCTACAATTTCAGATATAAAATTTTATGCAAAATGCATACGTCTAGCCCCAAAGCTATTAAAATGCAAAATGTTGCTCTCAGCATAGATGCCTGTGACTGATGTAATCTTTCTGGGGAGCATAGGCAACCTTGAAATATCTGGCTTTCAGGCAAGCATTGGAATATATGAAGAAGAAAAAGTGCTAAGAGAGACCATTATAATGCTTTCATTAACCATACATCATGTCCTGTAATATAGAATCGACTCAAGATTATCAAGGACTAGATCCCAACTCAGTCACTTATTCTAGAACAACTTTCTTAGTTTGATGTTTGAATGAGTAAACTAAAAGAAAAAGAATTCTACAAAATAGCATGTGCACTAAAAGAGTCCTTCTAGATGTCAAACTGCTTATCTTAGTATTAATATTCAAGATGTATCCAGCATTAAAGAAAATAGCAATTTTTTTTCAAATTTGTTGACCAGTACATGAATCAAAACAACAGCCGTACTTTCTGCAACTGATAATACACAAATATCCAAGCAGGTATAAAGTGACTCATCTTTAGAAGAAGCAAAAAAGTGCTTGTTTTTCCTGATGTAGTAAAACTGAAAGACTCTATTTGTCTAGATAAAAACAAGCATATACCTAAAATAGCTCCCAAAATAATTGGTTAACCAAAAAAGATCAAAACAAACAGATGGCCTTAATGAAATTGCACCTGAGCTATACAATTCCCTGGATTCTGCAAGCCTTGCACTGCATGCAGGACTAGTGCAGCAGCTCGAGCAGGTGATATGTCTGCCTTGTGAGCCAGGAATAACCTGTAGGGATGTGCACGAGCGCTCCTGCACTAGTCCTGCACGGATTCAGCCCCTGTATGCAAACTACCCCATTTGCAGGAGAAATCCATGCAAATGAGATGAATTTGCAATCCAAGAAGCTGGAAACCAGCCGTGCAGGACTAGTGTAATCTGCAGAAATGTACTCCGCCAGTAACGGGGTACATTTCTGCAAATTACAAAACAGTGCCATGACAGCGCCAAATAGAGGGTGGATAACATGTAGAAAGTTTGCTGATGGTCAACTATAAGGTCATTGGCATGGAAAACACTTGCAAAATTTAAAAAAATCAACTTTTTTATTTTTTTAGACGATCTCGGCTGTTTAAGCGTAGGGCAGCGGCACGCAAACGGAATTGTGCGAAAAATAATTAAAAAAAAAACATAAAATAAGCATTCTGACCAAAATCACTATCTTGCCATTATACTCAATGGCAGGCAGAAGACAACATGGCCAGTGAATAGTGGTTGCTAAGGGGGGAGGCTCAATGTGAGACATTTAACTATGCATTAGCTGGCAATCGTATGCAAATGAGGGGAATGATACTGAATCCCAGATTTCCCCTGCATGCTAGTCAGCACCCAACAGTGTAAGAGCAGGAATAGCTTGGAGCAAGCCTAGGAGTTAGCGGACATCATAGGGGTGTGTGTCAGGCATACTATAAGTGGATTGGAGCCCTGTGGCTTGGGTTTGCTCCTAGCTTAGCAGAGCTAAGCAAGGGGATGTGTCTGAGGCTGCCTAGCACTCTTTACATTGCCTAAGCAGGTGTGCTTGCCATGCACTGGGTTTTAAAGGGGAAAAAAAAAGGTAAACTAGAAAATAGCAGTGTTGTGCACATTTCAGCACTGTGTTTATACGGCGCACCCCCGGGCTTAAACAGGAAGGCAATGGTAAGGGAAAGCAGCAGTAGGAAGGTAATCTAGGAGAACTAGCATAGCTGGCAGATGAAATGTATCAGAATCAGCCAATTACACAGGCAGCAAACCAGCCCAGCCCAGAACACTACTATAAACTATGCAAACACCTTTCCCTCTGGTTTTTCCCACATACTCTGCACCACAAGTGTATATAAGCGGGGAAATTTTAACAAACAAAACAACAAACTTATAGGGGCTGCAATAGCTATCATGCAACATGTGGAAGAGGCTGAGGGTAGTGAGGATGTGAATGCTGTTGACCAACCCACAGTGAGGAGACAGAGAAGAGTGTACAGGCCCAGGGTAACCTACCAAGGGCTGCATAAACTGGAGATAGTGGAGTGCTGTAGGGTGGATAGGGACCTTCTACAGCAAATTGTTGAGCTATGCCGGCCATGCCTGACACACAGAACTAACAGAGGGGAACGCATCCCAGTGGATACCAAGGTATGTGTAGGCCTAAGAATACTAGCTACAGGTACCTTCCAAAGGCCAGCTGGGGATATGATGGGGATCTTACAGGCATCAGCATCCAGGGTACTCTATCAGTTACTAAATGCCATGTCAGCACATTCCGTTGAGCACGTATATTTCCCCAGCACCCGTGAAACGCTGGCCAGCAATATGCAACTGTTCCACCAAATAGCAGAATACCCTGAGGTAGTGGGTGCTATAGATTGCACACACATATGCATCAAAGCACCACCTGTTGAGCGAGGTAGGGTCTACATCAACTGCAAGGGCTTCCCCTCCATCAACTGCCAGGTCGTGTGTGATGCCCAGGGCATTATAATGAATGTGTGTGCTACCTGCCCTAGAAGCTATCATGATTCCCACATCTGGCATCTGACACAGCTGTACCAGAGATTTTCCAGTGGGGGCATCCCTTTTGGTCACCTAGTGGGGGATGCTGGTTATGCACAGGAGCCGTGGTTGATGACACCCATCAGAAATGCACACACACCCAAACAAGAACTCCATAATGATGCACACGCACAGACCAGAATCATAATAGAGCATGTGTTTGGGATGCTCAAGTCACGGTTCCAGTGCCTTAACACATCCGGTGGAGCCTTGCAGTACTCACCAGCTACATGTACCCAAATTGTCATCACATGTGCCATGCTACACAATATGATCCTGGTTAAACAGCTGCAGCAGAAACAGCATGGGGCAGGCCCACACAGCTCCCCACCATTGCCAAGGCCTGAACAGGCACAGAGTGACTCGGAGAAGGAACAACCTGAGCCTGCCCCAGTAGACAGAAGGAGGCATGCCCAATATGCCCTGGCCTTGGCAAAGAGGCAACACATAGCACATACACTGACACAGGAGGGACCCAGGGAATGGCACCTCTCTCTGATTCGCACATACAGTAAAAGGGATGCCAAGCATGACACTATCTGTGCTCAACCATGTGTAGGATGTGTGCTATGTGCATTCGACATAGGCAGCCTTGCAGCACTACCCTCAATACTGGTACACCCACAAGGTAAGTCACTCAACCTACCAATTGCTGAATGTGAGCATGCAAGGGAATCAGGTGGCTGAAAGGTATGCCAGCGGATAGACACCTATAGTGGCACCATGAGATCTGTAACAAATACTGGTGTCACCACAGTAGCCAGTACTACACAGGGCAACAAACCCACTGCAGGAAATGTGCTGGGCCACATGTGTGTCCATATGACTCACAAATGCCAGTCAGGGAGGTTCACATACCCATCAACAGTCTCAGCCAGCATGACAGGTATAGACAAACACACACAAAGGCTGTGCTATGGCCTCTGAATGATGCCTATGGATAACCCTCCCCCCACAGGCCTACACAGACAGACTACAGCAGGTCAGGCAGTGGGATGTTAGTTCTGAAGGGTAGGAAGTCAGAAACTAATATGTAGGTCAATCAAACCTAAGACCTGTAGTACACTGATATGCCTCTAGTCAGCATGATAGGTTAGAATACAGAATGAAATGGAGTACCTGACATACCAGTACAATCATAGCAAATGTGTACAACTGTCAGGTGTGCCCCCCCCCATCCTATGTAGAAATGTAGAAACAGTCAGGTGTGCCCCCCAATCCTGTGTAGAAATGTAGAAATAGTCAGGTGTGCCCCTCAATTCTGTGTAGAAATGTAGAAACAGTCAGGTGTGCCCCCCCCATCCTATGTAGAAATGTAGAAACAGTCAGGTGTGCCCCCCAATCCTGTGTAGAAATGTAGAAATAGTCAGGTGTGCCCCTCAATTCTGTGTAGAAATGTAGAAACAGTCAGGTGTGCCCCCCCATCCTATGTAGAAATGTAGTAACAGTCAGGTGTGCCCCCCCCCCACTCCTATGTAGGCATGTAGAAACAGTCAGGTGTGTCCCTTGTCCCAATCCTGCGTAGAAATGCAGTAACACTCAGGTGAGCCCCCCTCCCCCAATCCTGTCTAGAAATGTAGAAACAGTCAGGTGTGCTCCCCCAACCCTACTTAGACATATAGTAACAGTCAGGTGTGCCCCCCACAACCCTATGTAGAAATGCAGTAACATGTATGTGCAGGACTAATACCAGTGGAGCACAGATGCCCAGAGGTAGCCAAGGTAGCAGGATAGATTGTAGCATTTGCACATTATGCAGGTATGTGTGTGTTAGGTTGGTGTGTGTTTCATATTGTATGAGAGTGGTCAGTATGTATGCATGTTGAGGTAAGACCTGGTGGCCATTGCCCATTACTGCTGATGACAGGACCAGGTCCTCAGAACTGCAGTGCCAAAGACAATTCCCACCAGTTTAACACATGTTAGCAGTAAGCCATTGTAAATGCATGGTGGTAATATGTGTCACCATCTGAAAGATTGACATGGCATGGCTGTTGGGCTAGATATACAAGCAGTACACAGGGGAAAGTACCCCAGACATACAGTATATATTGTGTAACTGTGAAATGAACACACCCTTGGAATTGTACTTACAGGTATGCATCAAATTATCTGGTCCTGTAGTAGGTGATACCGGTGTTGTCTGCCCAAACACTTGCAGATCACAAAGGAGGTAGGACTGATGTATTGGGAAACAGCTGATGTACCTGCTCATGCCAGCATAACTGGAATGCCCCATGCATATCTGTGTGTCAGATGCAAGTAATGTCCATAGCACATATGCACCCAGCTCACACAAACACCACCCACAGGTACCTCTCTGGTCGTATCCCTGCTGTGGGGAATGGGTACAATATGACCCCACCTGTATATGGCAATAGTGAAAGAATGCAGCATGCAGTGCAGGTGTCCCATGCAGGTGTGTCCCAAGCCATAGGTAGCACCCTGCCAGCATCCACACCACCCTGATCATGAGTGATAGAAGGTATTGGCATGAACACCTAGTACACCTACCCTGTCACCCCAGGGGAATATACTGTATGGCGGTCTGAGACTGTAGGAGTGGCAGAATGCAATGGCCTGCCACATCTGGCCCGCATCAACACCAAATGGCCCACAGGCCTCTGCCAAAGGCCTGTGCTTCACATGTACTGCCAATGCATGTTATGTCATGGACACCCAAATAACAACATAACACACTCCACATAAGCCATATGCAAGGCCATGTGGACAAACCACAGTAACATGTCCACCATGTCCCACTGCATAAACTGTGGACCAACACCAAAACACAACTGTGATGGGGTGATAACCTTAGGGAAAGTATCAGAGAATGTATGCATATTGTATGGAAGAGGATAGAATAACAGAGGGGGGTGGGAGCATGTGCAGCATGGAATATGCAAGGTCTGACACAAAGCTGTGTGCACACACTATCCCTGGCTGCAAACACATAAATGGGTGGCTACATACCTGCTCATACACCACGATAGGGGTAATGTCCTGACTCATTGCCCCTGCCTCAGGGTAACCTGTGTGAATCTGTACAGCTGTGAGGTATTGCCACAGCAAGATAAGGCCATGCTGTCATGTCGATGGATGTACAAGTATGGGATCATCTGCCACCACTTACCAAGGTGCTGAACCAGATACACAGATCCAACAGCAAGTGTCTGCAGCTCACCTGCCAGAATGGCATAACTCACCATGAATATGTAGGCATCTGCCCTCAATACCAGACACAGCTGAAGTCACCCTTATCCCCCAAGACATCACTGTGAGCAAGAATGTCCACCTGACAGTACATGAGGTCAGAAAACATCACAGTGTATAACAGTACACATGTCCGAATATCTCTGCTAACAGCAGTACCATGTAGCTGAAGCAGCACAGACACAATCACCTACAGTACACACTATCCACTGCACAGTTTGTCCCCATATTGCCAAATGATCAACGGATACCCTGCAAAAGCAGTTTGCTACCTGTAGATGTACAACACAAAGGTCTGCACTGGAGTACAAACTACCTGGAATCGATCCACACATTCAATACAGAAGGGCATACTGGACATGCTTACACACTTAAACAAATGAAGCTCATGTCTGCAAACAACTGTGGACCATACATATCTGGCAGTTGCAGATGTTAGTGCATACACTTCTCAGTATGCACCAGTCATGCTTTGCACACACAGTGGATAGGAATACAGACATATATCCAAGGACAACACACTATAATAAGCCAAAAGTAGACATACATAGATGTGTGGAAGAGACTGACTGTGAAAGGGAGCCATCCATTATGAGGATTGTCCCACCCAGCATACAGCCAAATGGCAACAACCACATGAGATGTAAATGTCACTCACTGTAGACATTAGCCACCAGTATCTGTCAGCATTACAGAATATGTGGTGCAAGTGCTAGCTGTCCAACATGACTGTACAAGGAAGTAGTCATCTAGCAGCTGTATACAAGTACCTGCGGAATATAACCCTGTGTGTGCCAGCATGTGGTGTATCAACCTCTAGATGAATGGGTTATGGCCCATGCACACACAACTGCCCTCCCCATAGACCTACTATGACAAGCCTGCTGAGGTCATCCACTTTGAAATACACCTTTGGGAAAGGTGTAGCCCAGTAATTTCCATGGTGTGTCCTATAACTGTGTACTGCTGTAGTGTGATAAACTAGATAGATAGGAGTTCTAATCCCAGACATGGCAAGTGTGTGTGTGTGTGTGTGTGTGTGTGTGTGTGTGTGTGTGTGTGTGTGTGTGTGTGTGTGTGTGTGTGTGTGCCTCTGTAGAGTGCAATGCTTTTTAGGCTAGTCAAACTCACTACAATTCAAATGCCCTACTTTGGCAAGGCTGCTGATGTAATTCACTGTGAAATACACCTTTGGGAAAGGTGTAGCCCAGTAATCTCTGTGGTGTGTCCTATAAATGCATGCTGCTGTAGTGTGATAAACTAGTTAGGTAGGAGTTCTAATCCCAGACATGGCAACTCTGTGTGTGTGTGTGTGTGTGTGTGTGTGTGTGTGTGTGTGTGTGTGTGTGTGTGTGTGTGTGTGTGTGTGTGTGTGCTGTGTAGAGAGCAATGCTTTTTAGGCTAGTCACACTCACTACAATTCAAATGCCTTACTTTGGCAAGGCAGCTGATGTCATTCACTGTGGAATGCACCTTTGGGAAAGGTGTAGGCCAGTAATCTCCGTGGTGCTTCCTATAACTGCATACTGCTGTAGTGTGATAAACTAGTTAGGTAGGAGGTCTAATCCCAGATATGGCAATTGTGTGTGTTTGTGTGTGTGTGTGTGTGTGTGTGTGTGTGTGTGTGTGTGTGTGTGTGTGTGTGTGTGTGTGTGTGTGTGTGTGTTTGTGTGTGTGTCTTTATGTGTGTCCCTGTCTGTATAGGGAGCAATGCATTTTACGCTAGTCACACTCACTACAATTCAAATGCCCTACTTTGGCAAGGCTGCTGATGTCATTCATTGTGAAATACACCTTTGGGGAATGAGTACTCCAGTAAGCCCCGTGGCCCATCCTATAACAGTGTAATGCTGTAGTGTGATATAGAACTCTGGTAGGGGTTCTTTTCCCACACATGGCAGGTGTGGATGTTTGTGTGTGTGTTTCTATGTCTGTGTAGGGAGCAATGCTGTTTAGGCTAGTCACACTCACTACAATTCAAATACCCTACTTTGGCAAACCTGTTGATGTCATTCACTGTGAAATACACCTTTAGGAAAGGAGTACTTCAGCAATCTCCATGGTGTGTCCTATAATAGCGTAATGCTGTAGTGTGATATAGAACTCTGGTAGGGGTTCTCTTCCCACACATGGCAGGTGTGGATGTTTGTGTGTGTTTCTATGTCTGTGTAGGAAGCAATGCTTTTTAGGCTAGTCACACTCACTACAATTTAAATGCCCTACTTTGGCAAGCCTGCTGATGTCATTCACCGTGAAATACACCTTTGGAGAAGGAGTACTCCAGTAATCTTTGTGGTGCATCCTATAACTGTAAAGTGCTGTAGTGTAATAAACTAGTTAGGTAGGAGTTCTAATCCCAGACATGGCATGTGTGTGTTTATGTGTGTCTGGGTTTGTCATTCATATCCTGCGTGGAAGTGGCTGTGAGTGTGTAACAACTGGACTCATTGTGAAGCGGGTTTTGCAAATTTCTTATATGATGGCCCTAGTATATATCACAATGTCCACCTTATAGGGATAACAGATGTGAAATAGCCAAGAGGCTGGGGTGCAAATCCATACCCCTACATATGACATCAAGGTCTGGCAAACAAAGTTAGCAACCCTTGTATTATCCAGAGAACACCTTCAATACATATCTCATACATGCACACACTTGCCTAGGCAACAACCGCTATGTTGGTTGTACCCTGCATATTGCCACTGATAGTAACCATGGTGTGATTGCAGTGGGCTACAGAGGGTATGGCACCCTGTCCATCAGTCCAATAGGCACATACATGCAGACAGTGCACCTTCCCTATGTTCCCCACTGGACACCTGCAACACCTGTGGTGCCATCAAAAATGACCCACAAATGACATACCATCCCTTAAACACATGCCCTGTATGGACAGATGCCGCTGACACCAGGGAATACCTGTATCAAGCAATCAATGTAGGTGCAGGGTCAACCTGCTGTCCATTACCAGTTCCTGCCACATGAGGCCAGGACTGGCACATCTGATGATAGCAATCTGTGTACACAACATGGGCCAGACACCCCAGGTATAGTTCCACATGTCACTGTACATGCATGTGGGACGTGTGCCTATCCCAGACATCATCCATGTCATGGACTAAAGAACACATACATGGCAAGCAATGCACAGTAATGGCTACTCACAATAGTTACCCAGGTGACTGGATGGTGAATACAATACCCACGTGTGTGGGCCAGTCCAGACACTACACCCCTGAGCCACACTGTAGATCATTGTCATGTGACCTGATGCCAAGGTACACTCATCACCTAGCCTTGTATAGCCATCTGGCACAGTCTACCACTACACACCCATGAAGCAATGCACCCATGCATGTCAGTACTGGCACCCTGTGTCTGTGTGTGTGGTGTATGATGCCTATGACCACATTCACACTCACTACAACCCCCATTGGCATACTGAAGCATGCTGTCTGATGTCAGACACCTCCACATACTCTTTGCCCATATAACCTCCGGATAACCACTGTGATGCATGTGATACCTGCACAGTACTGTATTGTGGTATTCTAAATAGTGAAGAATTGTATTCCTGACCCTGCCAAGTGTATTGTAAGTGATGCTCATGATCAGCTGATGGCCTCTGCACGAATGACAGCCCTCCTCTAGCTGATTGCATGTGGAACAGCTGTGCTAACATTCCCATAGCCAATTGCATGGAAACACACTCCAATATCTAGGAACATCATGTTGGTGTTGGACCTTTTCATTGACTGTGAGCAGGATCTAGCTCTGTTGTTTGGCAAACAGCATCACAGATGGATTGGGGATTTACCTCTAACAACATACACTGTGGAAACAAACCAACATAGAGGAGGGGGTGTGCCTGACATGACTACAGAATGTAGGTGCTGCTATACTGCATTTGGAGTAATGTTCATTTAACAGGATGTGTGTGGATATGGCTGTCCTACATGTTTTAATACCTGTCATGTCAGTGCTATGTTTATGAGGAAACCCCCATCTGTAGGGTCATCTGCAGGCTGGGCAGTGTGTGGTGCCTTTTGTTTCTTGTGTTACCCACAGAGCACCTATCTGTGAACTGCAGAAGCATAGTGTGAGGATTGCAGTATGTCCATGACAGCCATGAGAGTAACTGACTTCATATCCCTCATAGGATATATGTTGCAACAAACCCTGTTACAACAGTAAATGTATGAGATTATCACAGCAACATGTCAATACTGGCCCTGTGTTTGTGCCTCCAGCCACAACTGTGTCAACCTTTGTACATAAGTCATGCAGTAAGAGGTGCATATATTCTGTACACCATATTTATTGACATCATATCTGATAACAAGCCAGTGAGATATCAGACTGCTACACATGTTATGTATAGTAGGGGTTATATATGAGGACATAAACTGGGCATTCTGTGGTTGCGTGTATAGTACTGAGGTCTGTGTACTTATGGTGATTGTCGACAGTGTGTGTACAGGCTGTGATAGATGTCATTGTTCTTGGTCCTGTTCTATCTGATGTTACATACTGTTCCACTGTATGTTACCCTATTGGCTTACATGTTTGTAGGGCCAAACACACACATGTCCCATACCACAGACAGGCATTGGACCACACTGTGTAGCGGGCCAGTATATGTAGGGTTAGTGTGTGAGTGGCACATATGAGGATGTTGTTGATCAGATAGTCCATATACTGTAATATTATGTTAGCTTACCATATGTGGCTGTGGCTGTGTTCACATTGGTTGTGGTTATGCACTTTCATACAGGTGTCTGTTACTCTGTGCTGTGACATGCCTGTAGAGCCTGCTATATATGCAGGTACATGTGTATTCCCCCATAGGAAATGTAGGCCAGTGTTGTGGCAGACTGCCTGTAGCCTGCACAGTGCTTTGTTACATGCTTTGCAGCTTAGTGTACTTAACCTGTGAGATGTTATATCCAGATACCTGCCAGATGTACTGCTGCTGGGCCACCATAACAGTCATGTATGTCAGACAAATCAGTGGGATGATGTACAGATGTATGTCATTAACTATTGGGTAGTATGTGGCCATGTCACCTCTGTACCAGCGGTTATTATGTGTCATGACAGACAGGGGTGTGTGAATGCATAACCTATGGGGGCAAATGTATACCAGTATTTATGTGATATACTCGTCTACATGGCTGTTAATATCCACATTGTCAGGCTTGGTCCACGTATTGCACTAAGGGGTTCTGTGTATACCTCTGGACTGACCAGAGTGTGTCGGACTGTCCACATACATTGGCCATATCTCTGCTGTAGTCCACAGGACCATTACTGTGCTAGCAGTGGTACTGTACTATGATGTCCTTAGGATGTTTGTCAGTAGCCAATGGCGCACATGTTAAAAGCAGATGTGATCTCCCACACGCAACATATCTGTGAAGACAATCCCTATTGCAGTAACAATAGTCTACAAATATACTTGCAATACATACCTGACATCCCCTTGCACTAAGAGGTTGGAATTATTGGGGCTGAGGTAGGGCTCCACTTCATGTTCAGGACATATGGTGAACATATATGTATATATAATTATCCATATATCTATATAGATATATACACATAGACATATCGACCTACATAGATGGATATGTATATGTACATATATATGCATATAAACACTCAGATATATACATATACAAAGCAATATATGTCTACATATATACAGATAAAGATACATATGCACATACACATATGAATATCTACATATATATTGACAGAAATAGGTATATCAGAATAGATATGTATGCACATATAGTTATAGATATCTTCATATATATCCACATAAATAGGCATATCTGTACACATAGGATGTGCATAAATATATAGCTATATATATCTATATATACATATATATATATATATATATATATATATATATATATATGTGTGTGTACATATGAAGAGATGTTCACATGGCCATATATATGTTGCACTATACAGATGTGTATACACAGACATATGTATGAATATACATGTGTATGTACATGTAGACATATATCAACCTATTATATGTATATATCCATATTCCTGTCATGTGTAAACCTCAAGGTTGTGTATACCATCCTACATGTAGCTCACCATATGTATCGGCTATGTGTACATTATGATTAAACAACATGTGATGCAACAATCATATTAATAACAAGTACTACACAATTGTGGAAGTAAAGGCAATTATTCAATACTACTCAATATGTGTATTCATAGGTTCATAGGTAGGTACTAGGCTATCTGCCCAAGGGCATTTATAAGCCTAGCCAGAGTGTGTCGGCTTTCACCACCCCATTGATTAATTAACTGATCCTCTGTCAAGCAGAACCAATGAAGTGATCCCAGGGGTGTATTTTCTGTTACCCATCCACTTGTCAAGGTTTCTCTTGAAGAGTGTTAGTGAGGGGCTCTGCCTGATGTAATTTGTTCCAAAGCATGGGGAGTCTCTGTGACAGGAATCTATCCCTCCAGCATGTTCTATTTATTATTGTGGTGAGGTTTAGCTCACTAGAATGTGTGGCTCACAGTGACTTGGATTTCTTTAGGTGGAGCATGTCCATCAATTCTGAGTTGGACATGGCTTTGTAAGTCAGGCAGAGATCACCTCTGAGTAAGCAATATGCCACTGAGTACAGCCGGTGTTTTTTTCAGTCAGGCTGCATAGGACATATGTTTGAGACCACTAATTCTCTTGGTGAGGTACTTTTGTGGTCTTTGCAGCTGTTGGAAGTGTCTTGTGAGGTACATCCCAAATGGGGCATTGTACTCTATGATGGGTCTAATGAGTGACGAGTAGAAGGGCACTATAACCTCTTTGTTTCTAGATGCGAACCCTTTAGTAATTAGAAGGGCCACATAGAAGGATTTCCTAACTACTCTGGCAATATGATTGTCAAAGGAGAGATTACTATCTACCTGGGTCCCCAGATCTCTTATTACCTCTTCTGTATTAAGGGGGCTGCCACCTATGTGGTAATTTGTGGGTGTTTTGTTTTTCCCAAACGGGATGACTATGCATTTTATGGCATTTAGCTTGAGGCCATGACTTTGACAACAGGTGTCCATCTCAGTATCCTTTTGGAGGATATCCGTGTCAGCCGGAGAGTCAGTTATGGCTCCTAGTTTGCAGTCATCGGCGAACATGGTTAGCCATAGTCCAACTGTGTTTGCCTGTACTTCTGAGAAGTATATGCCAAACAGTAGGGGTTTCAGGATCAAGCCTTGTGGGACACCACTTGTGACTGGTTTAGAGTCGGACCTGGAGTCCGCTATTCTTACCGTGTGAGTTCTGTTTGTAAGCCAGTTGGCAACTCATCTCGTGACGTAGGGGTTTATGTTCAGGCTGGTGAGTTTTTCTGTGGGGAATGGTGTCGAAAGCCTTGGCGAGGTCAAGGTAGTCTGTGTAAACCACCTTTCCCTCGTCTATGGCCTTGGTGACTGTCTCGAAGAAGTCAACCAGGTTTAGTAGGCATGATCTGCCCTTAACAAAGCCAAACTGGGTCAGGTCAAGTGTTTGGAGGTTCCCAATGTCTTTGTTAATGAGTTTCATGATGATGCGCTACATAGCCTTGCAGACCAGGCTAGTCAGGCTTATGGGGCAATACTTACCAGGGTCAGTTGTGGCCCCTCCTTTGTGGAGAGGAATAACCGTTGCTGTGTGCCATTCTATGGGCACATAGCCTGTGGAGAGGCTGAGGTTGAACAGCGTGTTTAGGTGGGGGGTTAGTTCGTTCTGTAGTTCGTGCAAGATGCAGACAGGGACACCATCTGGTCCCATTGATGCTGTGCTTTTGGCTTTTGAAAGGGCTGTTATCACCTGAGCATCTGTGATTTTTGGGACACTACATTTTTCCAGTATTGTTGTGGGCCCTTTTGGAGGTGAGAGGGGGGTAAAGTTTGCACTGAATCTATCTGCCAGGATGTTGGCAATATCAGTAGGTTCAGTATATTTTGTGTTATTTTGCACTAGTTCAGTGCATATCTGTGAGTTGCCACTTAGATTCTTAACATAGCTAAAGAAGGCTTTGTGGTTATTTTGTGAATCCTTAGCTATTTTTCTTTTGAAGTTAGCCTTGGATGATTTCATGAGGGACCTCAGTTTCTTACTGATACTGATCAGGGACATATTTCATTCTTGGGATTTGCTTTTTTTCTGAAATAGTTTCCTCCTTCTATTGTATAGCCTGTTTATTGCAGGGGTCCACCAAACTGGTTTCCTTCTCTTAGAGGAGTGAGTCTTGGTTTTGTTAGGGATGGCACAATCCATGCATCCTTGTAGGTGCTCATAGAGTGCATTTGTAAATGTTTCTGCATCTTGGGCAGTGTTATCCTTTAGCGTGGGGGCTGTGAAACTTACCACCTCTGTCTTAAGTAAGGTGAAGTTTGCTTTAGAAAAGTTTTTTACTGTGGTTTCCTTGGTTGGGGGTGGTGGGGTGTGGACATCCAGAGTGATTAGTTTATGGTCTGATCTAACCAGTGATGGGTTGACCTCCAGTGTGGAACACGTCGCCCATGTTGGTGATGACCAGGTCCAATATGTTTTCACCTCTGGTAGGGAAGTTTACCAGCTGATCCAGGGTGTTTGAGTTGATGAATTCCAGGAAATGCTGGGGCTGGGAATTTGTACTCGAGTAGTTTTCCCAGTGAATGGTAGGGTAATTGAAATCGCCCAATATCAGGGTGTTTGGCAGGACCTTCATGTTTTCCAGTATCTCCAGAAAGGTGGAGTGGTGGTCATTGGTCATGGAGGGTGATCTGTAGCAGACCACAATTTGCATTGCAGATTTGCCCAATGTTAGTTGCACATGGATGATCTCAGAGATATCATGCTGCACCACTAACATGGAAGTGTAGGTATCTTTGATGAATATGGATGCACCCCCTCCTTTTGTGCTTCGGTCCGTGTTCTGTGGCCGAAACATGTGGTATGAGTTGTAGCCCGGTAGTGCTGGGATGCTCTCTGGAGCCTTGAACCAGGTTTCAGTTACTGCACAGATGTCGACGTTCTCCATACTGAGGTGTGCTTTGAGCGTGTGCATTTTGAGATTTAAACTCATGGCGTTGAGTAGCATAACCCTCAGTTTTTTGTTAATTGTGCTGTTTACGGAGGTGAGTTTGACTTTTGAGCCTTGCCTAAAAAAGGCACTATGGGGGCAGCAAGAGCCTTGGCCAGTATTTGAAAGCCTAATGTTGACAGGTGCAAGCCTTCTCTGGTGAAGCAACGCTGCTTGTCGAGCATGTCATCCCAGGCTGACAGACACTGGATCCCCTTAGAATGACACCAGAAGCTTAGCCAATTGTTGAAATTGATCATTTTTTCTTTATACTGAGGTATCATTCTTGGTGAGGACAGATGCTACTCAGAGTCAGGGTCATACCAGCCTGAGCTACATGATCAGAGAGCTCTTCCATGTCTCTTTTCATGTAGTCCGGGAGGTACATCTCAGGTCATTCACACCAACATGAACAATGACAGAGTCATATTTGTACTTGTTCTGGAGTGACTTGAGTGCTTGCGTTATGTGGTGGATTCTGGCTCCCGACAGGCAGCTAACAATAACCTTTTGCTTATCCAGCCTAGTGAGTGGGACGTCAGTGTGCCTGACTATAGAGTCACATATTACTAGTGTGTTAGGTATGTTATTTCGCCTTAAGGGCTGTGATTGTGCGGCACACTGATTTTGTGTTTTATGTGTTGTCTGGTTTGTGACGGGAAGTGCAGGTTGTTTGGGTGTCTGCTTTGGAGCTCTCTAATGCTTTTGCAGGTTTTAATTTAGAGCCTCCGAGTATGATTTTGTGTATTTATGTGTATTTTTTGCCAGTGTTGTTTTACTAGGTCTGTGTGCTGCTGGAGTTGTGGTGCAAGTGTTAACCTTCTCCTCTTGACTGTCTGTTCCAGTCTTGGGTGGAGACAGCTTAGCTTCCAGTTTGGCTGTATGATTGCATCACTCGCATATATTAGTGTTTTGTGGTAGGAGGAAAGGGTTGTCTGTGTAGATGAGGCAGTTGTAACATTGCCTCAGGATTCCCAGATTCACCAGCAGGACTGTAGAGTGTACCTGAAGTTGCCCTTTGGTCATGCCTGAATAGTAGGGTGAGCTGCTTTGTCACTTGGTTGTTGAGGGGTGAATAAACAGCCTTGCCCTGCTGGGCAATCAGTGTCAGGGTATATTAGTGCTTGCTATTAGATCTGAGCAAGTGCTGGGCTGTAAAATGCTTTTTGAGTGCTTTGGTTGAGAGTTAGACTAGTTTCAAGGGAAAAACTGATGAGGAGACTTAGTGGAGCTGGGAATAATTTAACCGTAGCTAATCAGCACTGCCCGGTGCGCAAAACCGTGCAAATGCAGTTTTTATAGTAGGTAAATGAAAGAGATAGAAATTAGCCCAAAATGGCCAATAAACTACTAACTTCTGGGCTGGAACAACTCCTCCAGGGACAGATAGGTTGCTCAAAGCTCCCCTCTCTCACAGGTGAACAGAGAAACTTCCTTCTATCTAAGTAAGGTATGAACAACTCAGAAACTAGTATCACAGCCCTGAATTCAGCACTAGCCCAAAAACTGGACTATGCTAGCTTAGAAAGGCAGGAAACAAGGAATTTTTTTGGGGGGGTTGTTTTTTTGAAAAGATAAGGCAAAAAAAGTAAAAAATACACTTAAAACAGCTACAACAGTTAAACAAATTATTTAAACAAAAAAACAACTTTTTAAAAGTGCAGGCAGTCAAATAAGTACAATATGTGAAAAAAAAGCTTTTAAATCACAATAAATGCTGGAAAATCTGTGTTTAGGTGGAAAACAGTTAAGTACAGCAAGAAAGTACAGAAAACTGATACTTAATCACTCCAAAGTCTCTCTCCTAAGCTAGAAGGCTTGTATCAGTTTAAGGATTTCTAGTGCTATCCAGTAAGTTAGTTACAGGAAAGATGTGAAACAAGTGCAGATGTGGTCTTTTAAACCAGAAAGTTGAAAGAAATGGACAAACTGTCCAAATGGTCAATAAAGTACAATTTCTGGGCCATGAATCTCTCCTGTCATGGTAGACAGGCTACCTAGTGCTTACCACTTTCACTGGTAAGTTAGAAGGCTTTCGTCCAACACAGAAAGACTTGCGGGGCTCCGAAGCTTACCAACAGTCCTGGATACAGCAACTCTGTATCTGGACTAGGCTAGTTACAGGAAAGGTGAGAAACAAGCGTAAGTGTAGCTTTTAAACCAGAACATTGAAAGAGATGGAAAAAAACTGCCCAAACGGCCAATAGCTGCAATTTCTGGGCCAGGAACCACCCCTCTTGTGGTAGATAGGCTACCTAATGCTTACCATTCCCACTGATAAACTAGAAGGCTTCCCTCCAACACAGAAAGCCTTGGGGGCTCAGAAGCTTACAGAGAGTCCTGGAATACAGCAAATCTGTACCTGGACTAGACTAGTAACAGGAAAGGCAGGGAACAAGTGCAAATGTAGGCTTTTAAGCCAGCAAGTTGAAAGAGATGGAAAACTGCCCAAATGGTCAAATAAACTACAATTTCTGGGCCAAAACTCACTCTTCCCATGGAGGATAGCCTACCTAGTGCTTACCACTCCCACTGATAAGTTAGAAGGCTTTCCTCCAACACAGAAAGGCTTGGGGGCTCAGAAGCTTACTAACAATCCTGGATACGGCAACTCTATAACCAGACTAGGCTAGTTATAGAAAAGGCAGAAAACAGGCACAAGTGCAGCTTTCAAACCAGAAAGTTGAGAGAGATGGAAGAGATTGCCCAAATGGCCAATAACTACAATTTCTGGGCCAGAACCACTCCTTATGTGGTAGACAGGTTACCTAGTGCTTGCCACTCCCACTGATAAGCTAGAAGGCTTCTTTCCAACACGGAAAGGCTTGGGGGGCTCAGAAGCTTACAAAGAGTCCTGGATACAGCAAATTTGTACCTGGACTAGACTAGTAAAAGGAAAGGCAGGAAACAAGTGCAAACACAGGCTTTTAAATCAGAAGGTTGAAAGAGATGGAAAAGCTTCCCAAACGGCCAATAAACTATAATTTCGGGGCCAGAAACCACTCCTCCTGTGGTAGATAGGTTACCTAGTGCTTACCACTCCCACTGATAAGCTAGAAGGCTTCTCTCCAACACAGAAGGGCTTGGGGAGCTCAGAAGCTTACCAACAGTTTTGGATACAGCAAATCTGTACCTGGATTACACTAGTTATAGGAAAGGCGGGGACCAAACGCAAAATGGGCTTTTAACCAGAAAGTAGAAAGAGATGGAAAAACTGCCCAAACGGCCAATGAACTACAATTTCAGGGCCAAAACCCACTCTTCCCATGGTAGATAGGCTACCTAATGCTTACCACTCCCACTGATAAGCTAAAAGGCTTCCCTCCAACACAGAAAGGCTTGGGGGGCTCAGAAGCTTACCAACAGTCCTGGATACAGCAAGTCTGTATCTGGACTTGACTAGTTACAGGAAAGACAGGAAACAAGCTTAGAATTTTCTTTTGTTACAGAAAAGCAGCTAAAACAGCAGTAAATACAATTCAAATTGTAGTGCAGGCCAGCACACCCGAGTGTGTAGCAACACTATGGCAAATACAGTTCAAATAAGTGCAATTAAATTAACAAATGACTAAAAAAAAGTGCAGAAGTCAGTAAATTAGAAGGCTACTAACAAGCAGTAATAAGTGCAGAGTAAGAGTGACTGAACAGATAAGAGCACGCAGAAGAGCAACTAAGACAGTTACAGTAAAAGCAGATGAATAAGATTTATATATATATATATATATATATATATATATATATATATATATATATATATATATTTTTTTTGGGGGGGGGGACAGAGCAGGATTAAGAGGCTACAGGGGTTGTCCTTCCCAAATGCTCTCTTTGTACACAGTAGGAGTGTCTGAAATCAGAATATGATCTCACTGCACTTAGTTGAGTGAGCAAATGAGATGGGCCCAGAAGGAGTATCAAAATACAAATCTACAAGAGGGGCGGGTAATTTCAAAGCCACCAGCATTAATACCAAAACAAGAACACGGATGGTGGGAGGAGAACTAACTGTAGAGAGACAGCCACAACTTCAGTTTAGTTAATATTCAGTGAAAAACACAAATAAATAAATTAAATGCAGTACTATATGCAAAAGAGCAGATAAAAGTACTTAAATTCACTTATACATCCAGCTGATTTCAGGTAGATGTTAGCCGGCCAAAGCTCTGATATTAAGCAGAGATAACTCAAAATGTGTCACTTATATAAGGCAAGACAGGATGTCAATGATGAGCTGAAACTACCTCCCACTGCTATCAATGGCTACACAGAAATTCTAAAAAGTACTCTGTAGAGAGACAGCCACAACTTCAGTTGAGTTAATATTCAGTGAAAAACACAAATAAATAAATACAGTACTATATGCAAAAGAGCAGATAAAAGTGTACTTAAATTCACTTATACATCCAGCTGATTTCAGGTAGATGTTAGCCGGCCAAAGCTCTGATATTAAGCAGAGATAACTCAAAATGTACCACTTATATAAGGCAAGACAGGATGTCAGTGATGAGCTGAAACTACTCCCCACTGTTATCAATGGCTACACAGAAATTCTAAAAAGTACTCTGTAGAGAGACAGCCATGACTTCAGTTGAGTTAATATTCAGTGAAAAATGCAAATAAATAAATTAAATACAGTACTGTATGCAAAACAGCAGATAAAAGTGTACTTAAATTCACTTATGCATCCAGCTGATTTCAGGTAGATGTTAGCCAGCCAAGGCTCTGATATTAAGTAGAGATAACTCAAAATGTACCACTTATATAAGGCGAGACAGGATGTCAGTGATGAGTTGAAACTACCCCCCACTGCTATCAATGGCTACACAGAAATTCTGAAAAGTACTCTGTAGAGAGACAGCCACAACATCAGTTAAGTTAATATTCAGTGAAAAACACAAATAAATAAATTAAATACAGTGCTATATGCAAAAAAATCAGATAAACGTTTACTTAAATTCACTTATACGTCCAGCTGATTTCAGGTAGATGTTAGCCGGCCAAAGCTCTGAGATTAAGCCAGATATATTGGTAAAACAACAGCTGTCTTCACAGTGATCATGGTGTAGTGGTTAAGTGTTGTGACTATAGTGTACAGGGTCCTGGATTCAAGACCTGCAAGGGCTGTTCATTTTGTTGCTGGACAGAATGAGGGCTGTCAGATACAGAGTGGGTAAGGCAGTTTTGAGCAGCTTTAAGCAGGTTTGCATGGGTTTGTGTGAAGCTAAGCGGTGCTAAGCTATGGGTAAACGTACAGGTGCTAACACAGTGAAGGCTTCGCTTACCAGTGAGTAAATCAGCTCAGCTGTTATATTGCAGCAATGTTGATACTTGCTAAGCATGGCTTAGCCCTGGCAACCAGTTGACACCACCCAGTCTGATAACATAGCAGGGTAATGACATCTGTAATAAGTGTATGTAATGACATGTACAATACATCCGCCTATGTGCTGTCATTAGAGTAGCAAGGGGTGTGAGTGTCATGTGGGGGACACAGGCATATATGAGGCCTGTACAGCACTGTTATCCATGTGAATGTGTTACATACAGGGGTAGTAGCCCAGGGTACATGCTGTCATACTGGCATGTAGTGTATCATGGTGGTACTACTGTTGACAGTGCTTACCCAGGCAAGAGCAGAGTGCTAAATGTAGTACTGACAACAGGCACACCTGCAGGCATAGCTGGACTCTGAGGCCTCCCTGTTGTATCCCTGGTGTGTGAGCTGTGTCACAGTATATAACCCCTACTGAGTAATGATTCGACATGTGGAATATAACTGTAGACTACCGTCTGTACAATACATGTTAGTGCGGGCTTCTGACATGTAGTTATGGTATACATATTGTTGTCAAACTTCTATTTGTCAACACACTCATCCTATTGCATAGCTACTTGCCAAGCTGATGACTGTCAATCCCTGTACATATGTGCAGATGGCAGGTATCCAGCTGGGATATGTACAGGCAACCTAAGCTTGAGTGACACTGACATATCTGCCCAGCTGTGTAAGAACTGGCACATATAAGAGATGACACCCTGTACACACCCCATGCCACGGGTACCTCCACTACACTACCACAGTCAACAAACATGCTTGTGTAGAGGTCTCTATCATAGACACTAACCATGTGTTGTAATGCATGTTGCATACATGTCAACTTGATCACCTCAGTGGCCATGTTCAGGAGGCACCTGGAGGATTGGCTGATGCATGTCATTCTCACCCTGAGGGTCACCACAGTAGTGTCTGTCGATAGATTGCCTGCTGCCACCTAGCAGGTGGCAGAATACCATTGTACACATAACCCCTACACAACCCATCTCTCCTTGGACAATAGCTAGGTACACAACTATGACCACCTGCAGCAATGCACCCCTGTACTGACACATGTGTACATGTGCATGACTGAGTATAGCAGTGTCTGTGTGTTAGCACACCTGTACTTGGGAATTCCATGAGGGTCTTCACAACCACCACAACACCCATTGCCATAGCCAGTTGTGGCTGCTGCTGTATGGGACATTACATGCACCCTGTTAAGCTCCTCTCTATACCGGCTACATGAGCCTTGCAGTACCAGCACAACAGTGTTGTACAAATGGGTTGATAGGCATGGGATACCCATTGTGTTCTGGTAAGTGTGTGTATGTGTGCATGTCCGTATATCTGTAGGATACAACATTCCGAGGCCACATACTTCTATTACAATATCTATTGCCACACAGTAGTACAGATAGTGTTGTTGCTGCCCATAGGTGAGGCATGACAATGCAACACCCTACTATGCATGTGGCATGTGCATTAGATGCACATCCCTGTAGTACCACTGTTGGGGTATACTATGGGTTGTATCACAGTCATGGCCAATGTGTGATGGTGGGTATGGCAGAGTGTCATCATGGGTTTCAGGGAGTACAATATCCACTATGGGATGTGGGTGCTGTGTACACTGTCAGTACACCAAGGCACACCCGGTATATGTCCCATGTACCACATTATGGTTACCACTGTCACCATCAACCATACAGGTAACTGATATCACAATCCAGGCCAGTTATGCATGTGCTGTGTGCAGCCTACCTGTAACACATTGGACACATGGTCAAGTTATTAGCAATAGGCCCTGGTCTCTTGGATGTGTGTCTGCCTATTATGTGTCTGTTAATGTGTATATGAAGGCATGTCACACTGTGTATTGTCCACATACACCCATTACATCCCCCATTAACATACTGTGCATGTCTGGGGATGTTCTGCATGTAACATGTAACCTGGGACACACCTCACCCTAAATGCTGTGTGGTGTGTGCAATGTAAGCCACACACTTCAGTATCACTACATACCTAGGTAGGGGTCTAGTCCCAATGTTGCCAAGTAACAGTGTGCATGTATGTGGATGGGTCTACATCAGGTTGCAGGGTATACATATCCCAGTGGGTCACCTGTCCATGTGGCATAGGCAATAACCGTTATACTAACCTGTGACATGACAACTGTACCCCAGATATGTCACAGCCATGGTGCCACCACAGTGCCATACCCCGTTGTGGAATATGACTGCAGACCATCCTCATGCTGACACATGTACACCCAGGTATCATCAAATGCACAGAACATCCTCATGCTGACACATGTACATCTACAACACAAATGGATAACATTATAGAGACCACAATCAACCAGTGTTACTAACAGCTATAATGCATCATTGCTGGACGGCTACACTACCTGATATATATGCATTACACTTTACTCCTTACAACATGTTACACTGCAGTACTGTGGTACACTGTAGTACAGTCACCTTATGCATCAGAACTATATTAGCCTGTCCCTGCATTGATGGTATGGATGACAGGGATGTGGCACAGGTATCATCATATGCACAGGGTGTGCTATTGGTTTGCCAGAAACCGAGAGTGGGCCATACATTTGACACCATGTGTGTGGGTGAGGGGTCTACTGCGGTGACCTGGGCATGGTGATGTGGTGTGCATAGGTATGTGGTTGCCATAGGTGTGTTTGTATAGTGTGTGGGTATGAATGCACACAGATCTGCCATGTGGCTGCCCTACAGAGGTGTTTATGGACAGCTGAAGACCATACCTAGCAGGGTGTTCAGTTCACTGCCTCCATCCATGGACATGTGGACTGTGCCTGCCAGGAGTTCCATGGGCACGTCCAGGTACAGGCCTTGATGTGCTACTCTCACCTGCTGATGACAAATGTCCGCTGGTACCAGGTCCCTCCTGGGACTGGCCAGGACCATGTGCATGTGGCCTGCTGTGGTGTGGTGTGGACAGCACCCTCCCACACTGCTGGGGCTGGTACTGCCACTACAGGAGCCCCTTGGTGTCCTAGCAAATCCATGTTAACTGCCAGCTGTTGGTGTTACTGGCCTACGTCCACGCGGCCATCGCCACACCACACGTTCAAGCACAGACAAACCATGGCTGATGAGTGCCATCATCTTACCATGCTGTCTATCCATGAGCTTGGTAATAAGCACAGATGGCACCAGACAGTTCACGGACGTTGCCGCTTACAGATGTGAGAGCAGCCCAATGCAGCCTTAGGCCCTGTCTGGTGTAACATTCCATACATGCCTGCGCCACTATGACAGCCTGAAACAGGTGCCTGCTGGTACCAGCTATATCACCTCTGCCAGGGGCATAATGTCCAGTGGCCCTACCACGAGCACCCCGGGACATCTGCCTATGTGGTGCCCTGCCAGACATCTGGGTATGCCTGCTGTGACCAGACACAGTAGGCATGGTTACCACACTTTCCTGTGCACTGCCACCAAAGGTCAGCTGTCCCTCCATTATGGCCACTGGTGATAAGGTATGTATAGGCACTGAAACTGTGTGCGGGGTTGGGGTGGCTAAAAGGGGGATGTCAAATGATGACACAGTGTCAGCCCCTGACAACCGCACTTGTGCCTCAACAGTACTATCATCATCTAGTGTCTGTATGGACACCAACATCAGATTGCATGCAGGAGGGACCCTGACCCACCTCATCACCTGTGGGGGAAAACAATAAATGCACTTTAAAATCTGTACAGCATTGCCTAACAGTACACACACACACACACACACACACACACACACACACACACACACACACACACACACACACACACACCACCATAATACCTACCTGTCCGTGACTTTTCAGACAGTCCCCTGTATATGTCCATGTGTACCCCATCCTGCATCACACTTGGTAACATACATATATTGATACCACTCATTAACATATCAGTCCTCTAAATGCCTACACAAGCGATCACAACAGAAGATCTTTTACTACATTACCTGCCTGACCTGTGTGTAGTGGATTTAGATGGCCTCACTGCTGTCATTCAGTGTTCACCCTTTGTATGTCTGGACATCATGAGCATGGCCCCTATATGTGTGGGCTACTATGTTCAATCCATAATATCATGCACTGGTGTGTCATGTGTATGTAATGCTCAGTACATGCCAGATATGCTGCTCAATCAGCCTATCATGCGACAACTGTAATATATGGATACACTCCCTAGTGTTGACTAGTACTTCCCCAATGCATCTGTAGTGCTGCATATGTGGGTTGTAGGTGACCTCTCTGCTGAATGTGCTATTAAGGGTGTACCTGGTGTCTACCTTCCCTCTTAATGTTGTTCCATGCTACAGACCATATTATACTATCAGCTGTCCTGTGATTACACACATGACAAGTAATGTTGGCGTGTAATGTGGCAGTCCATGTCCATGTACTGCATGATCCCAGAGGGAGGTACTGCTGTATGAACACCCCACAATCACAGATGTGGCCAGCCACACAAACACACACACACATGCACACATGCGTCCCACATGCAGCAACCTCCCTCCACTTCACCAGAGTGACCCTACAGACAAACCAACTGCCCACCAGGACACACACACACACACACACACACACACACACACACACACACACACACACACACACACACACATACAGGTGAGGTTGCACATTGATAGTACACACAGTCCTCCTATTACCCATCTGTCAACATGCATAACATATGGTACCCAACAGCATGCAGTGCAGCTATAGTCAATCCATGCTAGCAACAGTATACATGTGTGATGCATGTTCTGTGTCACTAGGTGAAGCCCCTTCCCCTGGATACCACTGCACCCATATACACAGTATTGCTGTGCACCTGTTCTGCACCCTGCCATGTACTGTGCACCACACATCACAGGTGTACAGCCCATTGCTGAATGTGTACTACTGTGTCGGTTATGTCAGCTTTAATGCTCACAGCCCCCTATGTTTTCTAGCAACACATACCTGGGATGACATGTGGACAGATGTCATTTGTGAATGCCTGATGTCTGATTCACTGCTTTCAACATCAGCAGACCATGTATGACCAATCCAATACTCTTACAGTGACAACCATCAGAGCATGCTGTGGCTATGGGGAGTGTACACACCCTTATTGATATGACATACCCATCCTTGATCTGCCATGGGACCACATCACCGCATATTTTAACAGTACATGAGCCCAATATGTAACATATGCCCTGTACCTTCACATGCAATGTCTATGGAATGTGTTAGGTGTGTGGATGCTGACCATGATGCATACACACCATATGAGCATATGTGCGCACACCCTTATCATGACAGCTTGGAGCACCTCTTGTTGTGTGTACTACAGCAGTCACTACTCCTGGCGGGGGTATACCAGTGTGGGCCATCTGAATTTGCCAGTGTATGTTCAGTCTGCCCTACACATGTCCCTCGAATCTGCATGATTGCAAGGTCTACTCATATGCACATCCCTTGGGGTTCACACTGTTGCTGTGGGGGGTAGGGTTATGGCTGTCACAGGTCCTGAACCTGACTATGTGCAGATATAGTCATTCTTATCATCCTTAGGATCCCTGCTGCAGTGCACTGGTGTGTCATGCTGACACCCCCCTCCTTCAGCCTTTTTGCAGATGCATGACAAGTAAGCCCTACACGTGTGTCACTTTGCAGTGTCCCATGCACTGAACACCACATGTTACATCCTAGTCCCAGCTGATAATGTGGACTACTGTAATGCCTTATGCCATAGTGTATCTATGCAGCCGTTGCCATTGTCCTACAGGTATATACACTGTTGTTGCACTGTATATGGGTGTTGTTCCATACATGTCCCTACTGTAGGCCATGTCTCCCACCATTCTGTTACTCCCCGTGGACACATTCCGCAATGACAGGATATTTATCATGCATGTGTCTGACATAGCCTTCCAATACCCCATCATGGTCACCCCTGTGATGCCACGCATTTCACAGCAACAGTATGTACACATGTACAGCATGCATTCTGGGTAGGTGTGTTAGATGTGTGCATGGAATATACCATCACCACTACATGCCCGGTGTATTGGCAAACATCTACATAAACCCTACTCACCAGCTACAGGCTGCTGCCTTGGTGGTATCCTGGAAGGACCTACATAAGAGGGTGAGAGATGGAAAGTCAGTGGCCACACCTGTGGCATTGCTATAGGGTGGGTGCAGTATTGCAATACATCAACAGTACATTTCCACAATACTACCACATATGGACATCTGTTTATCACTACTATGCAGCAACAAAATATATCTATGACATGTCAGATATGCATGATCTACCTGTACCAATGTGGATGTATACGCAACAGTGGTCTATGGATGTGCCCTGTGGCCTTACCTGCACGATCCTCAGCCAGTGTGTGGGTGGCACCCACCTTCACAAAGGTGTCCAGCGGTTGGTGGCTGGCCGGATGGGCAGGTGCCTTGAGGCTGGCCAGGAGCTCCTCCACAAGTGTCAGTGGGGGATGGATGGCATGCCCCCCCCATGGTGAGGTGATCCCCCTGGACTGCAGCAGCACTTCGATGGGCATTGCAAAGCAGGCCAGAACAATGACACCGGACCTGCTCATAGCTGTGGTTGTGCAGTTCGACATCATTGACCATGTGGGCTAGGTTGTTCCACAGGGCGGTCCACTCCTGCTGGTCATGGGTGGCCCAGCCAAACAGGATCATATATTGCTGTATTAGTTCATTCAGCAGGATTTTATTTTCAGCTGCTGTGTAGGCTGGCAGCCTTCCATGAGACATTGTGCCTGAAAGACATAAAGATGGACACATGTGTGAGCAAGTCATGCAGCAAGGTTACCACAGTTCTTAACAGACATCATTGTCACCCTCCCACCATATCAGCAACAACAAACTGTAAACACAACTCAATAGGTATGGTTACAGCATACCTACCAGTGGGGCAAATATTGTACTGTACCATGCTTTGTGCAATGTGTTTGTAGCCATATTCCCTGTGTGGACACTTTCATTGCTGGCCTGTTACAGACTATTCACCTGCATGCCATTGTCAGGGCCACAATGGTTCCATATATGCCTGTGGTATGCTTGCTATGTGTTTGCTGCACATCTGACATTCTGTGTTATTGCGGTTATCTATGCATGCTGTAGGACATGTTTTGGGATTGTGTAGACTATTACTACCGACATATGTTCTATAACAGTGACACAATAGCATGCATATGTACTATTGTCCAGCAGAGCCACCTCTCCAAACTCATCTGCCCATGTTACCAGGCCACATCACATGTGTGACCCACCCTGGGGCCTCCTCGTGTACTGATCCAGCAATACCATCACATGGAACCAACCCAGTGGATGTTGTCCCCCCCCGGGGGCACACACAGACATGCTCCTGTCCTCTGAGGTCAGGTCCAAGGTCTGTTCCATAACAGGCTCCACAGGCACATGTGGGATGTGCTACATCACCTTGAGGCACCCGGTACACATTCACAGAGCCCACATGCTCCTCCTGCTCAGCCTCCAGGCCAGGCACCTTCGGGACATGGACTGCTGTTGTGAGTAGCAATGGGTGGGAGGCTTGTTCACATTGTGTTCATATTGGGGCCCATGGGGCATCCACATCACAGAACACACACACCATCCAAGGTGTTTAGCCATTACATGTGTCACTTACCACCCCTGTAGGCTGTCCTCTATATCTATCAACCCTGACCACCTCTGCAACTATACCTGCTATACTTCCCCATATTCCCATTCCATACTTCACAGACAAGGGCAATGTGGTCCCAACAAGGGGTTCACATGTGACATACCCATCCATGTTGCACACACTGACAGCTGTAGATAACTGTGTGTATTGGTATGCGTGCTGTTTCCTTGCACATAGCATGCAGCACTGTGGTAGTAAAATAGGGGACATGTATTTAGATACATATATGTTTGTGTGTGTGTTTGTATATATGTAGACATGTGCATATAGGTATATATCTATATATGTGTAGATATATGTGATGTATATATGTGCTCATATATATGTCTATACATGGGTATCTGTATATTTGTGGACATACATGTGTGTGTGTGTGTATGTATATATATATATATATATATATATATATATATATATATATATATATATATGTGTGTGTGTGTGCACATATGCATACCTATATGTGGGGTACATTCAGACATCAGGTCCACAATCCCACAACACCTTCCTGCATAGCTGCACTGTTCTGCCTTACTAAAACACAGACAGGTGCCACATATGGACACAGCCTGATGTTAGGTGGTTATATGTAGGGCCAAATTGCAGGTAACCCTATTACACAGCTATGGTCTTCCTGCATGCTACAATACAGATTAACCTGAGTATCCTGCAAGAGGTGGGCTGTGGAACCCACGTGTCCATCATAATGGCATTACTTCCACCACCAGGTATTG